>NC_056733.1:1023433281-1023525781 GCF_019279795.1 Protopterus annectens
CAGCTCCCTGGTGATGTTCACTGGCAAACCCCTGACACTGACTAAGGTGACATGGCTACTGTCACTCATTCCACTCTCTTTTTTAGCTCATCTGTGGGATATGGGCTGATATTTGCACTCTGGACATAAGTGACATAGATGAAAATCTTGCTTCTGCACAAAAGAGAAGTACCTTTGTGTAGTATGTGTGCACACCGGTATTTGGCTTCTTGCTGACATGGAACATACATTTTATAGACATCTTTTTCTCACAGATCTCTCTGATAACTAAAATAGAGAAGCGTCTGGAAAATCATGTTTGTTTCAGACTTCATTTCATCTCACAAGCCATTGTCCAAAGGAACAGGATAAATTACTCTGAGCCGAGGAAGAGTAGAAAAAACTTAGGGGTCAGAGTTAGCTGGTAATTCTTGGACAAAACTTTTGTTTAATTTAACTTTGACCTCTTCAAAAGCCTGGAGTTCAAAATGTCTCCCCTCCCCATATCACTGCCTTTGGAGTTATAATGAGCACTGTTTTTCTTTATCTGTGTCTGGTTGGTGGTGTGGGGGCTGAGAGACAGAGTGAGAAGAGGAGGGAGCAGGGAGAGTGAAAACTAAATTTGAACGTGTTCCTGTGAAGGAAGGACTTGAATATTGCAACCATCTAGTACTTGTTTAGAAGGATGCAAACCCAAAATACATTTGCAATGATATTAAGCATTATACTCTAAATAACATGCAAGAGATTAACAGCAGAAGGGAAATGTTCCTAAAAGTACCAGGCGAAAAAACATCTGGCAAGGATAATTAGGAAATCCGTAGCTGAGGAACTTGGAGAATGTCACTTCATATAAAAAGTTAGTCACTATGATTTTTCACTTTTTTCATCTGGAAGATTCTTTTTTTACTGCTTGTTACCTAAGTATGTGTTGGTCAGCTGGCAGGGTGCAGGTGTCTTTGCTCTGTTGTTCATGGGCTCCAATACCCTTTTAGAATTTAGACACAGGTTCATAGGTTTATAGGCAGGTACTAGGCTATCGGTCTTGGGGCCTATATAAGCCTAGCTAAAAAGGTTTCCTGGCTTTCGCCACCCAAGAAAATTATTTTCCTGTGCCCCTGTCAAGCAGTGTCGCAGAAGTGATACTCAGGGTGAATTTTCTATTTCCCATCCAGTCGTCAAGATTTTTCTTAAAGAGGGCCAATGAGGAGCTTTGCTTGACATGAATGGGTAGTTTGCTCCAGAGTATGGGAAGTCTCTGAGACAGGAATCTATCCCTCCAGCATGTTCTGTTTATTGTGGTGACAAGGTTTAGGTCCCTGGAGCGTGTAGTTCAGAGAGATTGGGATTTTTTTAAGTGTAGCATGTACAACAGCTCTGGGTTTGACATAGCTTTGTATGCTAGGCAGAGAGAGGCTCTGAGTAGGTGATGTGCAACAGAGTAGAGCTGGAGTTTTTTGAGACGGTCTGCATATGGCATCTGTTTGAGGCCAGTAATCCTCTTAGTGAGGTATTTCTGTGGCCTTTCCAATTGTTGTAGGTGTCTTGTGAGATACATGCCAAATGGGGCATTGTACTCTATAATGGGTCTGATGAGGGATGAGTAGAGAGGAGCAATGACCTCCTTTTTTCTAGAGGAGAACCCTTTTGTGATGAGGTGTATCACGTAGAAGGATTTCCTGACTACTGTGGCAATGTGGTTCTCAAAGGAGAGACTACTGTGTCCTGAGGTCTCTTATCATACTTTCAGTGTTTAGTGAGCTACCGCCTATGTGGTAGATCATGGGTACTGAGTTTTTCTCAAAGGGGATGACAATGCACTTCTTGGCATTGAGCTTGAGGCCATGGCTTTGACACCAAACATCTGTTTCTGTGAGGCTCTTTTGTAGAATGTTTACATCATTAGGTGATTCTATTATGGCTCCCAGTTTGCAGTCATCTGTGAACTTTGTTAGCCAAAGACCTTCTGTGTCAGTCTGTACTTCAGAGAAGTAGATGCTGAACAGGAGAGGACCCAGGACCGAACCCTGTGGTACACCACTCGTCACTGGTCTGAAGTCAGACTTGGAGTTGGCTACTTCTACTGTGTGGGTTCTGCAGTGAGCCAGTTGGCCACCTGTCTTGTGACATAGGGATTTATGCCCAGTTTAGTGAGTTTATCTATAATTCCAGAGTGGAGGATGGTATCAAAAGCCTTGGTGAGGTCAAGATAGGCTGTGTGCACTACTTTGCCCTCATCTACGGCTCTAGTGACTGCTTCAAAGAAGTCAATTGGGTTTAGTAGACATGATCTACCTTTTACAAACCCAAACTGAGTAGGGTCCAGGGTTTGGAGGTTACCTATGTCTTTGTTATAAGCTCCAAGATGATACGTTCCATGGCTTTGCAGACCAGGCTCGTCAGGCTAATGGGGCGGTAGTTTCTGGGGTCCTTGGTAGCACCTCATTTGTGGAGTGGGATAACCGTTGCTGTGCGCCATTCAGTAGGCACATTGCCTGAGGTGAGGCTATGATTGAACATGGTACATAGGTAGGGTGGCAGTTCGTTCTGTAGTTTGTGCAGTACGCAGGCTGGGATGTTTTCTGGTCCCATGGATGCTGTGTTCTTGGCCTTGGAGAGTGTGGTCTTTACTTGTTCATCCGTGACTACAGAGGCTTTGCATTCTTCCGGTATTAAGATGGGCCCTTTGGAGGGTGAGAGGTAGATTAAAGTTAGCACAGAAGGTAACATCATAATGCTGTTGTACTGCATAGACATTTTCCTTTATGAATGCTATAACAAACTGAGAACCCTTCTAATGAGAACCCTTCTAATCCGTCTTTAGCATTAGGCTCATGGATATCAGCTAAACTAAAAGATTGCTCTGCAACATTAGCAAACATTGTCCAGCATTATGTACAGTATCCTATACCTCAGAAGTAGCTCATACACCTGTAGTTGTCCAAGACTGCACATAAGTGTTTTCAACAGACATCTCTTTTAAGATTATTTAGGAAAGCAGATCAGAACCATCCTACATATTTAAACAGATGTAATTTAGATTTGGACTTACCCTGCGGATTTTGATTAACAGATTAGCTTCTTTGTAGATGAAGTAAAGGAATTGACTTTTGTATTTATAGAAATAGTGTAGATTAGTTGGCATTAAAGTTCTGCTGAGAGCTGCAGTTTTTGAAAGCATTATTTTGGGCCAGAAAGGATTATTGGAATGATATGGAAACATTATGGCATGAAGAAGGATAATGTATGAGCTACGGATTAAGTGTACATGTTGTGGAGTGAGGGTTGGTGGAGATGCAGAGACGTCAGAATATGTTAGGAATTCAAAACAAAACTGAAGGGTGTCAGCTGAGGGAGATGATCTGCCTAGTAAGGATTGTAGGGGGCAAATAATGTATGGAGTAGGAGTAATAGCAACAGAGAAGATGGAATTGTTAAGTTTTGTTTGATTTTATGGAATATGTGTAATTTTATAGACAAGGCTAAGAAGAAAGGAAGATCATGAAGAGAAGTTAATGCAGCTTAAAAGTGCGGGGGCTATGGAAGATGTGAGGGTGTCAAATATAGTTGTGAAGGAGTTGATAAGAGGTAGCAAGGGGAGCAAATGAGGGATTTTGAAGGGCAGAGGGATGTAGTTGAGAAGAAAGAGGATATGAAAGATTACAGGCTACTAAGAAGGGGGAGATGTTGGTAGGGAGGAATTGTCAGGGGATGATTAAAAAGTAGCAATGAGGACAAAGAGGCATTAGGGTTAGTAGAGGGGTTGTCAAGGGCAATTAAGATGGCACGTGTGTGGAACAAATGGATGAGGGAAGGAAAGAAGAATGAAGCTTTAGGCAGATGGTGATTTAGATGATAGGATGTGTAATATTTCACTGGGAGAATGATACAGGCAGATTCCATGGTGTTAAGGAATGCAGTTACTCAGGCGTGGCTTTGAAAAATAATTGAAAAGGAATGTATATGATATATGGGTGAAGTTAACGAGGAGAGGACAGGTATTGAGAGGTATATGATGGTGGTGGTAGGGGACTCAGGGATGCTGGCTTCAGAGGTAAGGTACAAAGGAGTTTAGAGAATGTATAAGCATTTCTGAGTTTAACTTTGGGTAGAACAGTACAAAGTGATATCCATTGCTTTAGAAGTATAGATTTAGGCAACAGACTGTTATCTCACTGAGTGTACCCTTTAACTAAGATAGGAGGGGAGCTGGTTTCATGTCACTGAAGCAGACTAAAGGCTAAGTACTACGTTATTAGAAAGAAGAAAAAGGAAACTGTACATAGCAAAGTAACTAGCAAAGGTGACTCACAGTCTGGCTACATAGTATTACGGTACCACACAAAGGAGGGTCAAAGCTAATTTAATTCATTAATGCCTACCAGCAATCAGATTATTAAGCATGGAATTCCTGACTGATGGCAGACTCAGGCTGGATTGCAGTGAAAAGTCAGTTATTATACAGGTGATTCTTAAGTAGTTTTTTTAAATGAATATGATTGGCAGTAGTTGTGATAGGCTGAAGGATATTGTTCCAAATTTTGGAGACGTAGTTGGATTAGAGAGAGTCCCCAGCTTGATTGTTGGATTTGGTGATTTGTAGTGGAGATTTATTTGAGGAAAGGAGGACACAGGAGTTGTTTTAGGGTTGGAGTAGGTTTTAGAGAGCAGGGGAATTATCTGGTTGGCGTAACAGTCTGTAAGCAGTGATAAGCTGGGTGTAGGTTAAATAATGGGTCAATTCTAACCAGTTGAGTTGTTGTAGGGTGGAGCACTGATGGGGTCTGTCTGGGGAGTTTATTGCAAATTTAGCTATTTTATTGTAGCAAGCTTCAAGTTTTGCTAAATCTGTTTTCTTTAAGTTGATAAAGATAGTGGAGGCATATTGCAGGGTAGAAAGAAGGTGGGTTCTGGCAATTGCCTGTCTTGTGGTGTTGGTGAGGAATAGTTTAATTCTGAATAGAGTACCTAATTTTATATGTGTCTTTTTGATAGCCTGAGATGAGTGTTTGTCGAAATTCATATTATTGTCAATCAGAACACCTAGGAGTTTTGTTTGGGATACTGCAGTAATTATGGTATTGTTGGAGAAATTAATCTCAAACAAAGATGAGAAGCCTTTGGATTTAATGGGGAAAATGAGCATAAGTTTAATTTTGCTTGAATTTAGAATCAGTTGTGAGTTTGAGAGCCAGCATTCCAGAGCTGAGAAGGACTGTTGTGTTGTTACTTCAAGTTGTTACACAGTGGGTACAGAGCAGATGAGTGTAGAGTCATCTGTGTACTGAATGATCGAGGCAAGATTGGTAACAGTATGAAGCTTATTGGTGAAAATACTGAATAGAAGAGGGCCCAAAACTGAGTCCTGTGGGACCCCCATGGTGACAGGCAAAAGAGATGAGAGATTTTGGTGCCATTTAACAGCTTGTTGATGACCAGTTAGATAGTTATGGAACCATGCAAGAGCTTAATGACTGAATTTTAGGGTAGATAGTTCAGTGAGGAGTTTCTGGTGGGAGACGGTGTCAAAAGCTTTGGACAGTTCTGGGAAGATGGAAGATACTAGTTTACCTTAGTTTCTATATTGGGTGATTGTATTTGTAAAATTTAGAAGGGAAGCTATGGGACTAAGATCAAGGTGGAAACCATGCTGTGTATTACATAGGAGATTGGTAGATAAGAGCTAGTTTATGAGCTGGGTGTAAATACATGTTCTAGTAGTTTGGCTGGGGAGATAGAATTGCTATGGGTCTGTAGTTGGAGGGCTCAGTAGAGTTCCCTCCCTTATGCAGAGAGATGACATCAGATATTTTCCAAATTATGAGAAAGGAGTGTTCCAAGATAGAGCAGTTAATCAAAATGGAGATAGGTAGGAGTTGGCATCAGCTACTAGTTTAAGGAATGGTGTTGGTAAATTGTCTGCTGCAAAGGTTGTAGATTTAAGTCTGCTAAGCAATTTTTATAGTATTGGTTTGGATAGGTTTGAAGCAGAAAGTGTCGCTGTCTTCTTTGGGTGGTATTTGGATAGTTAGAGGAGTATCGTTATAGTTTTTAGAAAGTGATAGTATAGAATTTGTAAAGAATGTGTTGAATTGTATAGCTATACCGCCTTTATTGCTTATGGCTGATAGGGTTGATAATGATGGTTGGCCAGGCTGGAGGAGTTTTTTTATGGTGTCCCAGAATTTTTGTGGGTTGTTATGGTGTTCTTGCTGAACTTCACTGTAACAGTTTTTTTTTGTTTAATTTGATCTTGATTAGTTTTGTTTCTATGTTGTCTGTAGTGATCTAGGTCGACTTGAGTTTTGTTGGTATGCTAGCGTAGCCAGGCTTTATCTCGTAGTTTAAGTGGTTGTTTGCTGCCTTTTGATAGCCAAGGAGCATAGTTTGATATTACTCTTATAGTTCTGCATGGTGCTAGTTTATTTAGTGTGCCAGTGAAACTGGTATTAATGTAATCTACATCAGTAGAACTTATGCTTTAAGTGGGCTCCATTTACAGAGTTGCCAGATGGAGATGAAGGTTTGAGTGTTAAAGTCTTTTTTGTTATGAATTTGATGGTAGGTGGTGTTTCTGGGAGGATGAAGATGTTATCTTAGTAGGTATATCACTAATTCTGTCAGGGAGACAGCCTGAGACATAGACATGAGATGGTTTGTTTGTTAAGATCCAATCTAGAATAGATTACCTTGTGGTGGTTTTATCTATTCTGGTAGCAGATTGTATAACTTGGGTAAAGCCGTGCAAGTTAATGAAATTAATGGGGTTTTCAGAGTTATAGGAGAAGCAATAGGTGTTAAAGTCACACATTATAATGGTTTCTTGAGAAAACGTTAAGGACTTCCAGTGGAAAATGTTCTCAATTATAGCAAATTTATTGCCAGGAGGAATGTACTATAATGGTTATGTAGTTATTGGAGTTTACTTTGAGTTTACTAAATAATATCTCGATGTTGCTGAATTCTGGGGTGCTTGTTTCCAAAAGTACTAAGTTGACATTTTTTTTTTTTTACAAATAATGGCTATTCCACCTCTGTGTTGTTTTTTTTCTGTCAAGTCTATGTATTTATAGAACAGGAGGAATCTCACAGAACAAGAAGAGGGTCAACTGCAGAGTGCTAAACAGAAAATAAGGGATTATCTCAGTAATATGCACGAGTTTAGAAAGATTGCTTTAAGTAACTCTTTCTTATAATAACACTAGAGCAAAAATATTTTAGCACAATGATAACAGAAAGTAGAAAGAGCTGTCACCAAGGGAGCCTATAACAAGGAAGTTAACAAGAAAGCCTGTAGAGGTATTAGAAATATTTCAGAAATGCTATGAAAGTCTGTATAAAGCAGAGAAATATGGAAAGCAAGAAAAGATACAAATGGAAATGTTAATGGAATAATTAAATATGTCAAGGTTAGAAGTAGATGAGGCTCAATTACTAATGGTTAGGATAGGAGGAGATGATGTATAACCAACCTACAGGAAAGTCCCCAGGAAGAGATGGTATTCCTTTGGAAGTTTGGAAACTAGGGGGGAAAAAAACTGATAAAGATCTGGAAGGTTTTGTTTAATAGTATTTAAAAAGGAAGAGAAGTACCAACATCTTGGAAGAAAGCAGTGGTAGCTGCAATACCTAAAGAGGGTAAAGATTCATTGGACCCTCACACAGGCCCATTTCAAAACTAAACCATTATTATAAAGTGTTCATGTCTATAATGGATAAAACAGTGGCAAAGATAATGCCAAATTTGATAGATATGGATCAGTGTGGTTTTGTGGAGGCAAACATTTGACAACATTAACAGAACATTGATGATCCAGAGGGAAGCAGAATGTCAGAAAATACCATTGTTGTTGGTGGATCTTGATGCAGAAAAAGCATTTGGCAGAGTAAGCTGGGACTTTATGAGCAGGGCAATGGAAGCATTTGCATTTCCTGAAAAAAATTATAAGGTTGATTAGGAGGATATATGAGAGATCGGAGGTAAAACTTAAAGTGGGTGGGGTCCTTTCTGATAATTTCTGCTTGAGCAGAGGAACCAGGCAGGGGTGTCCTCTTTCCCTTTGTTATTTGCATTATATTTAGAATCATTGGCAAAGAAAATAAGGGACTCTGAAATTCAAGGATCTAATTGGTATGGTAGTCAAGAAAAGCTGTCTCTATTTGCAGATGATATTATTTTATACCTGACAAAATCAGAATCAGACATACAGTGTTGTGGAACATTTTGAGACAGTTTCGAATCTTTTCAGAATAAAAAATGAATGAAGCTAAAACAAAGGCAATAGTGGTAAATTAAGTACCCACACAAAAATTGGTTCAGCAGTATCCTTATTTATGGGGACGTGATAAAATGAAGTATTTAGGAGTATGGCTTAAAATGATTCTGGTGTAGCAGCTAAGGGTATGTGGAAGAGACTAAATAAAAGATAATACACAAATTGAGAATATTGGAGCACTGTTACATGGGCATAGATAGTAAGATACAATCAGTCAGAATGTTTTTAGTTCCTTTAGTCTTATACACTGGTCAGGCATATTTTTATCAACCAGAGGAGAAGTTGTGGATGGCAATTAATAAACAGCTGATGGACTTTATCTGGGAGGGGAAGACAGTACGAGTCAAGTGGGATAAGCTGGTTCTTCCAGTAGAACAGGGCAGACTGGGATTACTAAATTTGAAGGGGTGTTTTAGAGCTACAGAGTTAAGGCTCCTATACATAGCACAAGCAGAAAACTATACTTCAAAGTGGAAAGGGATGATGTTGAAATGGGGAGAAGCTCAAGAAACAAGGAGAGACTGTGATTTTGGATGCAGACCTTTAAGGAGAATAACAATAATCATACAGAATATTATATCCATAAAGTAGCAGCAAGTATCCTAAGAACTCAGCCAACATGGGAATGGCGAAAGAGTCTGCTGATAGGGATGACTGCAATTAGGGATACAGACAATAGACCAAGAAGGGATGGAATTTATTGGAGAAAACTGACAAAGGAACCAAGGTATTGAGAACAAATAACTAGAGAGGGAAAGAAGACAGAATGGGAAGATGTCAAGAATTCATTTTGACTGCAGGTTAGAGATTACTCTCCCTGTCAACCATTGATATCAGAGTACAGGTAAAGAGAAAGAAATTGGAGTCCTAAATTAAAGACTGGCATTAGTAGAGTTTTTAGTAGACTCTAGAACAGAATCTGTCATTAAAAAAGGAATAATTAGTAGAGCATGCAAAATATTGCATAATAACTATAACAATCAATCAGAGGAGGTTAGAAAGGATCAGGAATAGAGACTAGATAAGCAATTCACAAAGAAACAATGGGAGGATATATGTGTGTCTCCCAAATATGCAACAAAATCTAGAAGATTTAGGATTTTTTTCCCTTGGAAATGTTTAAATAGATATTTTTATACTCTAAGTAGACTCCAGAGAATTTTTCCTCAGGTAGATGGCAAATTTTGGAGGTGTGACGTGGAAGAAATATGTAATTGGGAACACATTTTCTAGGAATTATAATGCCCATTATTGAGTACAATGCCCCATTTGTCATGTACCTCGCAAAGCACATGCAGCAGCTGGAGAGACCGCAGAGGTCCTCACCAGGAGAATCCCCGGCCTCAAAAATCTTCCATACACAGATAGGCTAAAAGCTCTATCCCTCTACTCTGTTTCATATAGACTCCTCAGAGGTGACCTCTGTCTGGCATACAAGGCGATCTCGGACCTCGCCTTGATGAGACTGATGCATATCCACAAGTCAAGCTCCATTCGAGTAACCTGCACACATGGCCTCAACCTGGTATGTGACATCAATAGGATTTGTTGGCAGGACAGATTTGTGTCCCAGAGGCTCCCCCATCTGTGGAATAGACTCCCTCTCCACATCAAGCAGAGTACCTCATTATACCTTTTTAGTGCAACCAGGATAACTAGATGGGAAATAGAAAATGCATTTATTTATTTTTATTTTACATTTTTTTACCAGGGAGGTTCGACTGGACAGAGCTGTCCATTTTCAGCAGGAGCCTTTGGAGAAACTCTCCAGAACAATTGCTAACATACTATATATAAAATATTTACACATTCAGTTATAAAAATGTAGCAGACAATAACATATGATTGCATAAGATATTTGCATAAGCATAGAGATTTAGACATACCCATGTCCCTGCTGGACAGGGGCATCGGGTGCTGATTT
This sequence comes from Protopterus annectens, assembly GCF_019279795.1. Lineage (NCBI taxonomy): Eukaryota > Metazoa > Chordata > Ceratodontiformes > Protopteridae > Protopterus > Protopterus annectens. The sequence goes on from NC_056733.1 coordinate 1,023,443,461, forward strand.
GTCTATACATGGGCTAAACTCTTGGCTAGGCTTATAAGGGTCTCAGGGCCAATAGCCTAGTAACTTCCTATGATCTTATGAATGCAGTGAGTTGGCGGACTTTAAGGATTACTTGCAGGATGCACTGTCAAAGATGCCAGGTGGCCAGATTGGTGTGAAGAGGGAGATGATTTTTCTGAGCTATGATACATAATTGGAATTGTCTAGACATGGTAAGGCCTTGCTGACTCTTTTATGGTTGCTGCCAAAAAAGCAACTACTAGAAAATGGAAATCAAAATCTAAACTAACTATATTAGAAATAGTGAATATAGTAACAGAGATAAAACAACTGGGATTGAGAGCATTAGAAAAAGGTAGGCAGAAAGTTCACAGGAAAAATAAGAATTGTGGGAACAATACATACAGGGAAGGAATGAAATGAGGTTTAAAGGAAGGCAGGATTTAAATGAGCTATGTAGTGTTTGAATGAAAATGATTGGGTAGATTACAAGTGATGTATAATGTTTGCAACTGGGAGTGTGTCAGTATGGTTTATGATGTAAAATGCTTGCAACTAGGATTGTGTTGGTGTGCTTTTTAAATTTGTATAAATGCATGATTGCCTATATCATAAGTAATGTTTCTTGTTTAAAAAAGGGCACAAATTGAATAATGTACGTAATGTTGCTTAGGTTATATGATATATAGCAATATAAGTGAAGCATATTGTTTATTTTTGGTTTCAGCAAGGTTTCAGTTAGTACTGAGATATCAGGGAAATAGTGTGAAAGACTGGAGTGCAGTTGATGTATCTTATTGACTATGCTCCTGAGGTTCATGTTAAGGAAAAGTAGGATTGATCCTTTAGGAAAATTATTTATTGCACTGCATGGTTGTAGTCTTGGGGAGTTGAGAGTTTGTTGCTGTAGATCAGTTTTGGGGCCAGGATTTGGGTGAATATCACCAATGAGTTTTAGATGTGATACAAAGTATAATAGTGATTTTGAGAATTTTCTTATGAGTTTGTTATACTTGAGAAATATTTGGGATGTGGAAAATAGATGTACATATCTATATGGAAAAAGTCCTATATCAGCTGGGTTTCAGAGGTCAGGCACTATCTCAAAGTTTATGGGAGTCGAGTGAAGTGGAAGAGGGAATGAAATGGTAGATGAGGAGAAGGATTTGAATAGATGACTGTGAATAGGATGTTAGGTGATTGCCTAGTGTAAGGAGTATGAGGTTGATTATATGTAGGGGTAACATTTTTGTTATGTTTGGTATATTGGGAAGTTTTCATTTGATAGTAGAGGAAGAAGGCAATTGAAGGTAGAGTGATTTAAGGTCAAAAGTACTTGTAGTGAAGTTTTGTGAGGTATGGTGACAAGTAGCAGATTAATGGATAAGGAGAGGAGGCAGGCTGGAGAAAAGTGTGTGATGTATAAGTGAGACGATATAGGCTAGGTTGTGTATGGGTGTGGATTATTTGGTGGTGTTAGTGATTGAGTATGAAATGGTGGGAGTGGTTAGTTTGAAATAAGTTTAGATGGACTGGGGTGGGTGGGAGTTGGGGGTAGGGCAGGGAAATGGAGCAGGCAGAACCTGGCCACTGAAAGACTGCAAGAAAAAATATCAGAAAATTTTAAATCACAGCAGGTCAGTGTAAATAAACCTGGACTGCAGTTACACTATTGCATGAACTAACTAGAGTTGAATTGTGTTTTTTTCTTGCCTACTTACGTTGCAGTCAGCATCCAAGTGTAATATTAGGCATTCATATATCTGAAAGCACTGTATGGAAATAATTATTTTATTTGGTGGAGTTAGAGTTAGAGCAGGAGGTATGTTATCAAGCTACTTTTATATACTGGCTAGAAAATTAAAGAAAGAAAGACAAGACAACAGTATAGTTGTCAGTATAACATGGCAAGCAAACATGGCATAATGGTTAAGGTGTTTACCTTGCAGACAGAAGGTGCATGGTTTGATTCTCACATGTGGTAATTAGCTAGGCTCAAAATGACCCACAAAGCCAATTAGCCTAGTGCTAATCCTAGCCTGTTCGTTAAGGGGTTGGGAGGGTGGCCTAACAGTTAAGGTGTTCGCCTTAAAAACACAAGGTGCAGGGTATGAGTCTCACAAGGGATAAGTAACTAGGCTTAAAATGGCTTGCAAGGGCATTTAGCTTAGTACTAATTTATTAACCTATGAACCTAGTGGGAGAGAGGGGAGGGTAGGAAAACCTATCGATATAGTCCCTGCTAGTGTGCATGCCACCTCACAGCTACAACTCAAATTAAAAATGTTTACTTAACAGATGAATTACAGGGGCAATGACATACATACTAGACAGAATGCAGTTTTACTGATTTAGGGTCACTTACCTGTAGCTATACTGTGTGTTTTAACTCAACGTCAGAGCACAGGTGAGGGGGAATACTCTTGACTTAGAAATGCAAACTCTAAAGTGACTGTAAAAGAAAAGAGAAAAAGATTAGGAAGGGATTAGAGGGAATGCTTGTGGTTAAATAAAGAATTACCTTAAATAGCATAATTACACTGATTGCATACAGTGTTTTACGGAAACCAATTCAGAAAAACAAACTATCTTTGGAAGAGAACAAAATATAACATATATGAATTTTGCAGAAAAAACAGCAGGAACGAGGTATATTAAAAAATATATTATCACACACATGAACATAGCTGACATATAAATGCAGAGTTAAAACCATAATACATTACAAACAGTTCTAGAGCTACAGCAGTCAAAAGCAAGATCGCCGCTGAAAAATGTTCTAATTAAATTAACAGGATTGTGAGCATTAGAACTAAGCGGGCTTAAAATAAACTAAAATAGTGTGAGTATATAATTAGACCATAAGAGTATTCGGCAGTTAACTTTAAAAATGGTAGCTTATTTACAGTAAGGTAACACAAACTGTAACTGCACGTATTACCAAGAACAGCTGGAACATGGTCAGACGGTCTCTAAAAATCATAAAAGGAAATCTCCATTGGCTCCTGCTTCAGAACCGACAAAAAAATAAATTGCAACAGAGCCGAAGAGTTCTGGCTCCGATTCTGCTTCTTCTGTCTCGGTGCCATAGGTTTCATCGGTTTCGAGACAATCATCTTTGTCGAGACATTCACCAATCTTGGAACCAGTTTCACCAACATTAAGATCTCCTGTTTTGGAAAGGAGGAGATATCAATCTATCTCCACCCATTCCTCCAGGACACTATTTAATTAGGATGCAGAGCAGGTGGTGAAGAAGCTGCTCTGTAACCTGGCACTGGCAAAAATTGTAACTTCTCCGGACGTAAAGGTTTCAGATCTGTCCCATCCTCACTCTACTATTCCTCCTCTAACTGCCTTGCTTTCAGAGTCTAATGCTTTGGGTCATATAGTGCTGGAAACCTTGGTTCTGAGAACTCTTCCTGCTTCCTTGGAACCGATAATTCTAACTTCATCGGCTCAGTCTGGAGCCAAGGCGCCTGAGAGACAATGTTCTCCAGTCGACTCTGGATGGGATAGTTGCCCCATTTTTTTCTTCCAATCTGATCCTCCTCCTTAGTGCTTCGGCTCACGTGAGCTCAGTTCCCACGTCTGCTTCGGAGTCTGCTCCTCCTGTTCGGTGTCAACCTTCCATTTCCTCGGAGCAGAGATCTTCTTCGGAGCGGGGTGGTAAGGCTTTCAAGACGATAGAGCTTTGTCAAGTACGAAAGCCCTGCCATTGGACCCGACGTCCCTCCAGCAGCCGGTAGCAGCCTCTTTCCCCCCACCTGCCCCAAAGCGTAGTGTTACATTACACAATACTTTTGAAAATGAAGACAGATGCAGTTCTTTCTCTCTTTCAGTGGTTTTTATTATCTACAGTACACACGTGCAGGAGCCTCATGGAAATTACCAGGGAGACTCCCAGAACAAAGGAATAAACAAGCTTATATACTGGTGATATTGCTGACAGTACAAAAATATAAAAATGAACCAATTAGGTCATTATACAGGGCAATTAACCAATCAAAGGTTTACCTGTAAACATAAAACAATTCACATCATCATATCTCTGTGTAAAGAAAGAAAATTGGATGCACTTCCATAAAAGACACATTTCCTGCTTTCAGACAGACTCTTGCTTTTCAGCATTTTCTCGTTGCTCAGAGTTCATTCAAAGTTCACAGTACACAGTACATTTTAATACATACAAACTGTCACATACTCAATTCCCTCAAACACATGCTTTGGCTGTTCATATTCTACAATCCCCCCATTTGATGCTGTATAAGCATCACCACTTAGCCTATCATACATTTGTCCCAATTCTAGCATGACCATGCTACTGGTCTTTTCATTGTTAGAAGACATTGCCATTTTATCATCTATATTCATAGTTGCAGGCATATAAAACTTAGGCACTTTCTTCACAGTCTTTGAAGACATTAATTTCAAGATCAGTGCTTTGATTAGAAATAGGACAGTAAAAGCAACAATTGCTAACACTGCAATTAATAAAGTCAACTTCAACAGTCCCCCTCCCCAGCCTGAGAACAGGTTGATTAACCATGCCCATGTTGAACTATCGGCCTCTTTGGCCTTCAAGAGTTTGGAAATTCTTTGTATCAGTTCAAGATGACTTTCAATTTCGTGCTGATTATCAGGAATAAACGTACAGCAGCAAATGACCACAGTAAAAAGATCAGAACGACAAAAATAATCATCAAAATAGTTTTGCAGTACTTTTGTGGAAATGGCAGTTGCGATTGGTGAGGTTGTCCAAATGGATAAACTTCAGGCATTGTCAGGTACTGGTACAGCATAGCTTCGAGTATGAGTAGCTATAGGTGGAGAATCAGGAGTAACAAAAGGTAGTGGTTGATTATCTTCAGTTGGGATTACCTTCTTGTCGTGTGATATGTGAATCCAGGTGGGTGAGCCTTGTAGTCGAACCACTGATGAAGTGGTCAGTAGAACCAGGAAGGGCCCTTTCCAGCGTGGTTGAAGAGCTGTTTTTCGAGAGAATGACTTGACGTATACCCAGTCTCCTGGTTGTAGTGCCAAGGACAGGAAAGAATCAGGGGTTTGTTGAGCCGCTGCTACCTGGTGATGATGAAACTGTAAAAAAGAAACAAGAGAAGTGCAATACAGGAGAATATCATGATCAAATGCATCATACTCAGAAAAGGGTGGTGGTGGAGTCATGGGTATACGCATAGGGTGGCCCATGAGGATTTCATGAGGAGAAAGACTTTTAGTAGGATGTACTTGAGCTCTCATAGAGAGTAGGGCTAGAGGTAGGGCCTGTACCCAAGTGAGGCCCGTTTCAGTAGTAATTTTAGCCAGTCTTGATTTTAGTGTCTGATTCATACGTTCAATAATACCTGATGCCTGTGGTCTATACGGACAATGAAATTTTAGAGTGATGCCTAACATTTTACACAGTGAATCAATTAACTGAGCAGTAAAATGTGTTCCACGGTCCGAATATATTTGACAGGGAACACCAAAACGAGGTATCAATTCATAACAAAGTTTCTTAGCAACTGAAATAGCATCATTCTTAGTGCATGGGTAGGCTTCTAACCATCCAGAAAAAACATCAACAACAGTTAAAACATATTTGAAATGAGCACAAGGCGGAAGTTCAATAAAATCCCATTGCAAAGCGCAAAATGATCCCAATGGTTTTGGCAGTGGTTGTGTGGGAGCCATAGTGCCTTTTGAAATGTTATACTGTAAACAAGTGGAGCACATGCTCAAAAAATGCTGTAAAGAAGCAGAAAGTCCTGGGGCAAACCAATCCTTTTGGATTTGTTTTATTACCACTTATACCCCAATATGAGCTGGCAAGTGATATGCTTTAATAAGAGAATTTAACATGGACATTGGGCAGACCAGTCTGCCATATGGATGTTGCCAAATGAAATCAGATCATTTGAAACAACCTTGAGCCAGCCATGGTCTCCTTTCTGATTCTGGAGCTTCATCCTGTAAAGCGTTCAATACTGTGGTATCAAAAGTAACTATTGGTTGCAGAGGCCGCAAAAAATGTCTCTGAACAGTTTGTGAGAGAGCAGCCTGTCAGCAAAATTATTGCCCTTAGTTTCAAAAGAGCCATTAGATTGATGGGCTGCATATTTAACAACAGCAATTCCAGATGGTAATAATAAGTCCTTTAACAAATTATTAATATAAAAATGTTTTTTAACGGGTGACCCGGAAGAAGTTAAAAACCCTCGTTCCTTCCGTAGTATACCAAAATCATGAACAACACCATGGGCATAACAAGAGTCAGTATATATAGTAACAGACTTGTCCTTAGCTATTTTGCATGCATTCGATAATGCCACTAGTTCTGCTGCCTGCGTGGAAGTGCCTGGGGGTAATCGTGCTGATTGTAAAACTTCAGTCGGAGTACAGACCGACCAAGCTGCTTGGAATTCTCTGGAGTTTGTTCGTAAGCAGGATCCATCAACAAAGAGAACCAAATCAGGATTTTGCAAAGGAGTGTCATACAAGTGTAACCTAGGAGAAAGAACAGAGTTAACTACAAGCACACAATCATGTGGTTTGCCCTCATCCGATGTTGGTATTAAAGATGTAGGGTTCAGTGGTGGGCAGTGTATGACTTGTAGGGTGGGGTTATTTATTAAACTCAATTCATATTTAGTAAGAAATGCATTCGAAAGATACTGTTTTTGTTTTCAAAAGTAACGCTTGAACTGCAGGTGGGACTGCTAATATAGTATCATGTCCCAGGGTTAGTGGAGCTGCCATGTCAACCAAGACAGCAGCGGCTGCTATGGCCTGTAAGCAAGCTGAGTAACCAGAGGCAACCGGATCTAGTTGAGTGCTGTAGTAAGCAATAGGCCGGTAGCCTCCAGTACGTTGCTGGGCTAAGAGACCCAAGGCAGTTTTGTTTCGCTCACAGCAAAAGAAAACAAATGGTATGGAATAATCTGGTAACCCTAAGGCAGGAGGATTTACCAAGGCTGTCTTGATAGCCTGAAAAGCCTCATCATGTTGTGATGTCCAAGATAGAGGTTCCGTAATACCTTTTTTTAAAAGTTGTAACAGGGGGGCCGAAATTTCCAAAAAATTAGGTACCCACTGTCTAAAGTATCCTGCTAGGCTAAGGGATCCTCAAAGCTGCCTCTGAGTTACAGGGCGTGGGGCATTTTGAATAGAAGTTATGCGATTTGGGAGTATTAGACAAGAACCCATTGTAATAATATGTCCCAAATACTGTACCTTTTCCTGACAAAATAGTAATTTTGATTTATTTACTTTAAACCCTCGCGTAACTAAAAAGTTTAACACTAGAAGGGAATCTTCCCTACATGAGTTACTGTCCGGTGAAGCTATAAGAATATCGTCCACATATTGGACTAGAACTGAACGTGATGGTAGTTGCAGGTCCTGTAACTGTCTATGCATCTCTCTAGAAAATAAGGTTGGGGATTCTACATATCCTTGGGGCAATCGAGTCCAAGTATACTGTTGACCTTTGTAGGTAAATGCAAATAAATACTGACTGTCGGGATGTACTGGAATAGAGAAAAAAGCTGATGAAATATCTATTACTGTAAAACATTTTGCAGTAGGTGGGATACAGCTCAAAATAGTAGCTGGGTTTGGTACAATTGGGAAGACAGGCAAAACAGCTTTGTTATCTTCCTGCAAGTCTTGCACAAATCTGTAAGTCTGTTTACCAGGTTTCTTCACCGGTAATATTGGGGTGTTACATGGACTTGTGGTAGGTACTATGATCCCTTGTCATTCCAATGCAGAAATAGCAGAGGCAATGCCAGATATAGCCTCAGTTGTCAAAGAGTACTGTGGTACTCGCGGTAATTTTGCTCCTGGTTTTAGGGTTATTTTTACAGGAGTAGCTGAGGTCAAAAATCCTACATCATTGTCATGAGTAGTCCACAGGTGAGAGGGTAGAGAATGTAAATACTCGTTTCTGTCAGAATTTGGCTGAATACACATAATTTGTAAGATGACGGAGTCATCTAAAGCTGCCAGGGTACTATCCTGTTGGTATGAAGGTACTTGGAGATAAACTCCATCAGCTGTGCAAAAAATGGTAGCCCCATTTTGCAAAGCTAGTCTCTTCATAATAGATTTAAAGGTGCTGAAGGTCCTACTAAAAATGCATGGTTATCCTGCAGAGGTCCCAAAGTGACTGGGACTGGAATAGTTTTGGAATACTCAATAGGTATACCAGATACACCCACCCCTCTAGTTATTTTGTTGGAGAGGGGAACATTCATGGCTGCTTTGCCAGCTAGCATGGATTTAGTTGCTCCGGTATCAATTAAAAATGGATATGGTTTATTTTTAACCAGTAACATGACATGTGGTCCATCCTGATCCACAGGAATAAAAGGACACAATTGCTGTTGTTTCTGTTCAGGGAACCTTCATTGTGGTTGCTGTCGACTGGACGGTGTCCAACTAGAATTCCACTGTTGTGACATATCGGTGTATGGTGCAGGTTGCTCAGCCAAATATGGACACTCATTTTTCCAATGGCCTGCTTGGCCACAGTTAAAACACTCTGTCTGATTACTAGAATTCTGGGGTGGAGCCGACTGTGTTCCCTGCCAGTTTTGTCTATTCTGGTTTCCTGGTCCTTGGCGTCCACCCCTCCCTCTTCCTCGCCCTCGTCCTCTACCCCGTTGACCAAAAACATTACACATTTGGATTTGTGCTTTTACTAATTTCTCATGTAAATCCTTCTTTTCTTTAGCTAAATGGTCAGATATGTATTGTACCTGCTGGACTAACTCATGCAAGCCCAAGCTAGGCCAGTTTAAACATACTACCTTTAACTTGTCCCTCACCTGAGGGCGTAGCCCATCTACAAAGGCAGCCGACAGCCCGCTTTGTGCTGGTCCTTCGGTGGGCTCTGGGTACCCAGAATATGCCTCAAAGGCTTCAGCGAGTTGATTTAAGTATTTGTCTATAGGCTCATCCTCTTTCTGTATGACTGATTTAATTTTCGACCAATTAGGGGTAGGTGGCACTATTACAGTAATAGAATCAACTATGCATTGCCTAACCGCTTCAAATCCATTCTCCCCTTGCATACTGTGCTTCGGTATTAGGGTAGGAACATTAGCATGATCCCAGATACGTTTCATGAGATCAGCTGAGACAGCGTATTGGAGGACAGCTCTAACCTCTTCTATGGTAGGATTTTGCAAACAGATATGTCCTGCCAATACACTTTGAAACTTCACTGGGTTATTACGAATAGGCGGAAGTGATTTAGTGATCGCTTGAAAATCAACTGCTGACCACGCCCTAGGTACCACTACTGTAGCCAGTTGTCCCGCAGCTCTAGCATGTGCTGGGTTTGGGACTTCACTCAACAGGAAGACTCCCTCTTCATCTGATGGGAGTGCCTGATTCAGAGTCAGAATCTGGATTACATTTGTCCGGACCACTGTAGTCGTCTTTGTCTTCAATTACAATTGGACATTGTTTGTAAATTTTACCCTTGTGTAAATATACGTTTTTTTTATTATAATATTTTCTCGATCGGCTAGACCTAGGGTCAAAAAGCATTTGTGCTTTTCTTTTCTGCTGTTTTTTTGTCTTCAAACGGGTTAGTCTAGGTGACGGTTTACCTGTATCTGTTTGGTCAGGTTGTTCTATAAGCAGTCTGCTAGGCTGACCTCCCATTGCCTGATTTCTGCTTCCAGAGTCGGGTGCGGTCTGCTCTTCTCCCCGCCGGCCTTCGCCCTCTGTTGTGGAGCTCACTGCTCCATCTTGAACCTGTGAAGGCTGATATTGTTGTGGAGGGGCCGTAGAGGGTGGGGGGAACCAAGAATTATCATCTTCAGATAATTCATTTATTTGTAATTTATTTAATTCTTGTACAGGATATAATCCCATAAAGGGTGGTTCCTTTAAGCGTTTACCATTTGCTGCATCTAGATTACTCGCAGTATGTTGCAGTTCCTTTATCTGCTCTTTTAGTTTCTTTTGATTTTCCTTAAGACTACTGATGACCAAGTCCTTCTCCCTTTCTTTAGCTTCACACATTCAATCATTAAAAGCTGCCCAGCACAACCCTGGTATTCTTCCTGTCTTTTTAAATTTATTTTGTAAATTAGTCAATATATCTTTATTAAAACTACCATTTTCGGGAAAAGCAAGGTCACAGTCATTTTTAGTAAGGGCGATCCACTGATTTAAAAACATGCAACTGTCCCGGGACACGCGATAAAACATATAACCAGCTGGTGTACCTCTTTCTTGCTCTGTTATTTTTCCTGCACTCGCTCCCATTTTCACTCGATAAGCTATACTTGTTTAACACAGGTTTAGCTAAGGCGTTATATAAACATCTTGTTACCACACTGTCATTCCTCCTTTCATACGTATGTCGCCAGTATTTCCGTATTAACTCACACTCATACTGCACATTTAATAGCAGAAGATAAATGCATGCCACTTACCTCAAAACAACTGAATGAGAGAAATGATATCTTTTACTGCATAAAAAAAAAAATTCAAATCTTTAAAGCAGGCAAACAGAGAGATGAAAGAAACACTGCGGAAACAGAAAAGTCTGTTATGGGCCCTATCATTAGCACTATTTCTTCCACTTCCTGACTGCTGCAGTTTGTTCTCAATTCAGATCCGACTAAATGGCACCAATTGTTACGTTACACAATACTTTTGAAAATGAAGACAGATACAGTACTTTCTCTCTTTCAGTTGTTTAAATCAAAATTACAGTAGGGAACCAGAGCCCCAAAGAGCCCCCACCCCTATTTTGAAACCTCCCCAGATTACCCTACTGGAGAGGTCCCTAGGAAGAGAGTTTGTAAGAGGAAGCATATTAACTCACCTGAGTCTGTCACTTCTGACACTGATTTGGATGAGTCAGAAGGGTCCCCAAGATCCCCCTCTGAGGATGTCTCTTTTGCAGACATCCTAGAAATCCTTAGACAGAGGGGTGATTGAAAGACCTCTAACCCTACTGAGGATGAATCAGTGTACCTTGAGGCTTCTGGTTCTAGACCTTCCACCTCCTGGGTGACACCACCATATGACCAACTGTTAGGGGTCATAGCTCAGAAAGCTTGGACCTCTCTGAGTACAGTGGAGCCTGTCCCGAGGAGGCCTAATAAATTTATTACTGCTCCAGAAGACAAAACCATTCTAACCAAGGGAGTACCTGTGGATGCTATGGTGGTAGCAGCAGCCACAAAGAAGGAGTTATCTGAGACATCCTCAAATATCCATCCTCCTAATAAAGAGTCTAGGATGATGGATAGGTATGGAAAGTGTACTTTTTCTTCAGCGGCTTTTACCTTACGATCGCTGAACTACCTGTCCCATTTTACTAGGCTACAAAGGGATCTCCTAAAGGAGTTGGGAGATACCCTTAAGGGTTCAGTAGCTTCAGGATCTGCTGACAAGGTATTTTTGCAGCTCTCCACCCTTACCTCTATTGCTAACTCCTCCACGAGGCTGATTTCTTACGCAGCTGATGGTGCGAGCAGGGCGGCCGCATCAGAAATATCTCTTAGTAGACATTCCTGGATGCATCTATGCAATTTTATGGAGTCCTTCAAGTCTTCCTTTACCAACATCCCCTTTGATGGTTCAAGTCTTTTTGGACCTTAGGTAAAAGAGACTTTGACCAGGTGCAAGCAGGAAGGGAAAACCTTATCTGCTGTGGGAGTCTGTTTCTCCCTTCCTTCCAGGCCCTATTCCAAGGGTCAAACAGGAGAGAAAATGTGGTTCCATAAATCCCAAAAAGGTTTCCCTCAAGCACATGGTCAACCCTCCCCTAGAGGCAGAGGGGGAGGTTATAATGGAAGGTGCCGCTCTCACGGCAGAGGGGGTCCGCAACACCAGGGTGATAGAGATGCTTTCTCTGATCAGCCCTTTCTTCGCCCCAAAGGGTTGCCTGACTGCCCGTCTCTGGAGGCAGTCGGGGGTTGTCTGTCACTGTACCCAAGCACCTGGCTACAAATTTCTCAAGATCGATGGGTACAAAATATAATTTCCAGAGGTTACCTCATTCCTTTTGTTTCTGATCCCCCTACAAATAGGTCTTTACCAGATGTACCACCCAATCAGACAGACCATGCAACATTAGAAGTTATCTCATTGCTTCAAAAAAGAGTCACCCAAGAAGTCCCCACAGAGCTAATAGGATCCAGAACTTACTCAAGATACTTTTTAGTTCCAAAAAAGACCACGGACTGGAGATCATTTCTAGGTCTCAGCAAGCTGAACAAGTCTGTAAAAAAATCAAAGTTCCGTATGATCACTCTGCAGTTAATTTTTCCATTTATCGGAAAAGACAATTGGATGTGTTCCATAGATCTTCAGGACGCATGCTACCATATCAAAATGGACAGGCACTCCAGAAGACATCTACTCTTTTGGCTGGGAGCCAATCATTTTCAATTTCAAGCACTGCCCTTTGGCCTCACTACAGCCCCCAGAGTGTTCACCAAATGTATGGCGGTGGTCACAACTCACCTGAGACTTCAGGGATTCCGGGTGTTTCCATACTTAGACAACTGGCTCCTCACTGCTACCACCAAGCACCAACTACTCCAAGCCAGGGACAAGACTCTATCCTTGTGCGCCAGATTAAGAATTACAGTAAATATAAAAAAATCCACCTTATCTCCATCACAGTGTATTGTCTTCTTAGGCTCAGGCCTAGACTCAAACCACCATGACAGCAAAACTGACACCAGAAAGGATAGAATCGTTGCACAACAAGTCAGACTCTTGCTGACTAAAGACAAAGTACAGGCCAGGATAGTTCTTCAAGTACTAGGTACTATGGCATCCACCATTCATTTAGTTCCCCTAGCCCATCTACACATGAGAGTGCTTCAGTGTCTACTATTTGGCCAGTGGTCAATGAGGGATCTAACTTTAACCCACCAAATATTCATTATAAACTCCTGCAAGAAGGATCTAACATGGTGTTTACATACAGATCAGCTTTATCTAGGTTGTCCCCTTGTTCCCCCTCAACAAAATGCAGTCTTGACCATGGACACTTTCCAGATAGGGTGGACGGGGCATTATCTGGGAATGATGGTCTAAGGTATCTGGCAGGATCACGAGAACCACTTGCACATAAATGTTCTGGAGATGAGAGCGGTGCTATATACGTTGCAAGCACTTCACAGTTCTCTTCCCACTGGGACAGTTGCAATTCAATCAAACATGTCTGTAGCATGGTACATACACAAGCAAGGGGGAACCAAGTCTTACCCACTTTGTCGAGAGGCACAAAGAGTATGGAAATGGGCGATGGACTCTCAACGTTTTCTGGTAGCAACACACATTCTGGGGAAGTCCAATGTGATACCAGACAAACTGAGTCGAGCAATTCTGATGTCTCATGAGTGGTCCCTGAAAATAGAAGTTGCAGAAGAGATTTTCCACATATGAGGCTACCCTTGCTGTGATCTATTCGCCATGTACATGAACGCCAAATGCAGCAACTACTTTGCCCTCATTCCTCAACTGGGGATGTCACCCAGGGATGCTCTGGTCCACAGTTGGCCTCCGGGACTTCTTTACGCTTTTACACCCTTTCCCCTCATACCCAAAATGATTCAGAAAGCAAAACTGTTGAAGAGTACCCTGATCCTCATTGCTCCTTACTGGCCTTGCCAAGTCTGGTTCCCCTTCCTATGGCCTTATCTCTCGGAGGAACCATGGATTCTGGAACCATCTCCGGACCTCCTGCTTCACCATTCGGGACAGAGTCATTCTACCATCCAAACCCTGAAATTGACAGCATGGCTGCTCTAGTTCCAAGAATAGCCAGGTGTATATCCCTTTCTCCTACTATAAAACACATCCTCATTTCTTCCCACAAACCTTCCACCAGAAAATTATACTCCAGCAAATGGAAAAGGTTTTCCATTTGGGTGGCAAAACAAGGCATAGATCCCTACTCAGCTCCCTTTGAGTCTATCCTGTCTTTCCTTGCATCTATTTTTCAAGAAGAAGCTGCAGCTGCTACCATTAGAGTTCAGTTGGCTGCCATCTCAAATTATCATTTTGGGAACATGGGAAATTCTATTATGTCCCAGTCTTTATGTAAAACCTTTTTGAAAGGAGTCCTCCTTCTCAGACCTCCAATCAGGTAACCTCCAGAGCCCTGGAACTTAAACTTAGTTCTGACCTCACTGATTTCTCCATCATTCGAACCGTCTTCTTTATCTGACTTGAAATTCTTGTCTTGGAAGACATTGTTTTTAGTAGCTATAACATCTGCTAGGAGGGTTTCAGAATTGCAAGCTCTGACCATTCGACCTCCATATAGTATATTCCATAAGGACAGAGTCTCCCTAAGAACTAATCCTCCTTTCCTCCCTAAGGTATGCTCAGAACATAATCTAAACACAACTATTGAATTACCAATATTCTTCCCCAATTACAGTAATAAATCAGAATACAGACTGCATCAATTAGATGTCCATAGAATTCTCTGATTTTACCTGCACAGGACTAAAGATTTCAGGAAATCGTATCAATTGTTTGTTTCCTTCTCGGAGAAAAACAAAGGCTTGCCTGTTTCCAAAGTAACTCTGTCTAAATGGCTTTCAGACTGCATTTCATTTTCTTACAAAAGTGCTGGGAAACAATTACTTGCTAAGGTAAGAGTCCATTCAACTAGAGCAATATCAGCCTCATACGCCTTCAAATCCAAACTTCCAATTGATATAATTTGTGCAACAGCTACATGGGCAAGACCTCATACTTTTGTCACTCATTATAAATTAGATTTGGCCTCCCGGGACAGGTCATCCTTTGGCTCCACTGTGCTAAAGAGTCTCTTTGCTTGAGCCACTCTGGGAAAAGGTGTTGGGGGCGCTGTCCCATCCAGCAAGAATTACAGAGAGATAGGACTACATAACATCGAGAAGTTATGTACTTACCATAACATTCCATGATTGTAGTCCATCTCACTTACATTCTTGCGTCCCACCCTCCTTCCCCCTTCCTGTATCCTGGAGGAACTGGTGGACTATCCTTTATGCTGCCTGACCTTTTTATAGTTGTCTCTCCATATGCCATGGATAGTAAAACAAAATACTTTTTGTTTATATGTACAAAGTTATTGATAGAATAATCACTATTATGTATTTAGTTACTTTCTTGCAAACAAGATCTGGGGAATTGCCATGGTGCACCATGGGATAAGGGATAGCCTTGAGCTAATAAAAGCTCTCGAGCTTTAGGTTCGGCCGAATTGGAGCCGAGGTTCAGCTCCGAACCCATCCAGCAAGAATGTAGGCGAGATGGACTACAAACATGGAACGTTATGGTAAGTACATAACGTCTCATTGTATTTGGTGGAATAAGAGCAGATGGTATGTGAGCAAGCCACTTTTATATACTGGCGTGAAAATGAAAGAAAGAAAGAAAGACTACAGTATAGTGGGAAAGAGGGGAGGGGAACCTAGCGATATTGTCCCTACTAGTGTGCACACCACTTCACAGCTACAACTCTAATTAGAAATGTTTACTTAACAGCTGAATTAGAGGGGCAATGTCATACATAGCGGAAAATCAAGAGTTGAATTCTATTGCAGTTTTGAGTAATGAGTTATTGGGAGAGGGGTTAGGATTGAATTATTGGCTGGCATGTACGACTTCTGTAATGACTGACCAGAATTTTTAAGGCTGTGTTTACTGTTGTTCTGAATGTTGTTATAGTGTCATTTTTGTATTCATTTATTTGTTTTTAGTATGGCTGTGGAGCATTCTAAAGTCTTTGAGATACTGCGTTGTTTTATATTTTTGCCATTCTTTCCATGGTTTTCTTTATCCATCATTACAATTCTAATCTATTTGGATATCCATATTGCTTTATTTGTTTTTAAGGTTCTTCTAGG
Organism: Protopterus annectens; assembly: GCF_019279795.1. Lineage (NCBI taxonomy): Eukaryota > Metazoa > Chordata > Ceratodontiformes > Protopteridae > Protopterus > Protopterus annectens. Next base: position 1,023,459,351 of record NC_056733.1, read on the forward strand.
AGGTGAGAGGCTATTTAGGATATGTAGGAAAGTTGCACTGAATTAATTTACAGTATCATCTAAGAGGAGGGTTTTTAGGATATTCTAGTTAATAGATGATAGGGTAGTAATAACTATTTCTGGGTTAAATTGAACATGTTGCATGTTGTTTTATAAACATGCTGTTTAAGCTGATGTGAGAGATGTCTGGTTGTATACATTGTGAGATAGTCACTGAGAGAGTCTGACATTCTACTTTTGGTGGTGAATTTGCTAGGGTCTGATACTAGGATCCAGTCTAATACGAATTTGATATCTTGCTATAATGTGTGGGGTTATTATTTAGTTGTGTGATACAGAATAAGTTTATGCTAGATGTAGGGGAGTTAGAGCTTACATCCAACCAATTAATATTGACATCAACTAGTAGTATTTCTTCTTGTGGAATTGTTATGGATGTCCCGTAAAGGATATTATCTTCCAGTGTAGATGTATTGTCGCCAGGAGGGATGTAAAGAACAGTATTACATATTTATTTATAATTGTTTAATTTCAGGAAAGTAATAAGAAGCGCTACTGAACTGAATTTTGGTATCGGTTTATTGTAAGGGGAAATGTGGTAGTTGTTGGAAATATTAAAGCAATACCACCAGCTTTTCTCTTTATACAGTCATATCAGGCTTATGTTGGGTAACCTGGGCATGTAGTTCAATAGCTTTATTTCTTATGACTCTAATACTTATGGTGACACATGTTAATTTACTAGGATTGGGGATTGACTATTATGGGGTTAAAGATGTGTGTGGAAGAGAATTTTCTTGATGTTGGTTGTGACAGATATGGCCAGGATTAGGGTGAATGTCTTCTCCTAGGAGGATATTAATACACTGGGGTATTATTGATTCTTGTTTTTGGAGGCTATTTTCCCACTTCATTTTATTCTGATTTGAGTTGAAATGGGGTTGATCTGTCTATATTTGGAGTGAAGATGATGGATGCCGTTAGGTTTGGTGCAATGTGTGGAGAGTTTAGAGAGGAAGTATGGATTGGTGGTTGGGACAGAGTTGGAGATAATGAGGTCTATTATAGAAACATTGTAGCATGAGAGACGTGAGATCTATTATAGAAACATTGTAGCATGAGAGACGTGAGATCTATTATAGAAACATTGTAGCATGAGAGACGTGAGATCTATTATAGAAACATTGTAGCATGAGAGATGTGAGATCTATTATAGAAACATTGTAGCATGAGAGACGTGAGATCTATTATAGAAACATTGTAGCATGAGAGACGTGAGATCTATTATAGAAACATTGTAGCATGAGAGACATGAGATCTATTATAGAAACATTGTAGCATGAGAGACGTGAGATCTATTATAGAAACATTGTAGCATGAGAGACGTGAGATCTATTATAGAAACATTGTAGCATGAGAGACGTGAGGTCTATTATAGAAACATTGTAGCATGAGAGACGTGAGATCTATTATAGAAACATTGTAGCATGAGAGATGTGAGATCTATTATAGAAACATTGTAGCATGAGAGATGTGAGATCTATTATAGAAACATTGTAGCATGAGAGACATGAGATCTATTATAGAAACATTGTAGCATGAGAGACGTGAGATCTATTATAGAAACATTGTAGCATGAGAGACGTGAGATCTATTATAGAAACATTGTAGCATGAGAGATGTGAGATCTATTATAGAAACATTGTAGCATGAGAGACATGAGATCTATTATAGAAACATTGTAGCATGAGAGACGTGAGATCTATTATAGAAACATGAGATCTATTATAGAAACATTGTAGCATGAGACGTGAGATCTATTATAGAAACATTGTAGCATGAGAGACGTGAGATGTATTATAGAAACATTGTAGCATGAGAGATGTGAGATCTATTATAGAAACATGAGATCTATTATAGAAACATTGTAGCATGAGAGACGTGAGATCTATTATAGAAACATTGTAGCATGAGAGACGTGAGATCTATTATAGAAACATTGTAGCATGAGAGACGTGAGATGTATTATAGAAACATTGTAGCATGAGAGACGTGAGATCTATTATAGAAACATTGTAGGATGTGAGACGTCTCAGTAGGTGCAGAAGAATAGAGGATAAGCTGAGGAATAGGATGATTAAGTAAAAGGATCTGTATTTTATTGATGGCAGGTAGTGGGGAAGTAGGAATCAGGAAGGAAGGAAAAAGTTGCAGGGATGTAGGATAATTAGTGGTGGTGGAGACTTTAAGCTGGTAGAAGGTAGGTATATGATGACGTATTTTCTACGAAAGAAGAGAGGCTGTCCTGCTACCAATGATGAAATAATCTGATAGACTAATAACTGTACTACTCACATGTTGGTACATTTTGTAAATAACAGTGACTCATATAACCAATCATTACTCCAAGATGAGGTTCTTAAACAGTATTAACAAAGCTGCAAATTATACTGGGGTAAACTTGAACAGTCTCAAATCTTTCTTCTTTTTCCTGTCGTTTACTTCACCTGAAATGTTACTGGGATTATGCTGTACTGCAGTGTCATTTCAGATTCCAAAACTTTATTATGAAAAGTTGTTTGCGATTCTACCCTGAAACCCCAAGCGGCAAAAACCCTCAACATCAGAAATACCAAAATAGTAATGCCTGAATACAGAAGGGTGAGATAATTAATGTCAAGTGCTTCCTGCATGGAGGGGAAGGTCTCTCTGCACTCTTGATCTGGGGAGAGAGCCTCCCACATACCCTAAACTTACATATATATTCAATTTGATGGTCACACTAACACTAAGGATGCAGAAATCCCTTTAAAACAGGAATCACTGCAGGTACATACTTAGAAATCACTCTGGCAATGATTTCCTATGGAACACTGATCAGCACTGTGTTCTCCAGCATTTTGGGCTTTGGGCAGCTGATAGTCAAGGATTTTCCACTTGACCACATATAGAGATACCATTGGTGAACGTGCTGTTTTTGTTCATATTGTTTTAGGCTATAATAAAGCTTTTGTGCCGGTCATTGAAGATGACCTCTTGATGTCTTCGCTGGAAAAGGGCTGTGGCCTAGCTAGAAGAGTTAATAAATCAAATATTATAGCAGATGCATAGTAAATGTATGAAAAAATATAGTGCAGATGTTTCCCATTTTCTTTCATTCACCTTTATCAGCATATCTTCAGGCTGCATAGACAAACTGTGAAACCAAAAACTTTCTGAGTAGAGTTGGATCTGCTCTTGGCTTTTATTGTACTTTTATTTATTCATGTTTCTCTTTTTCATTTTATTTACAGACTCCAAAAAGGGCATTCATTTTTTGTTATTCAAAACAGGTCACAACATTTGGGCCTAGTGTTTTCACATTTATTTGGTAAACTGACTTAAATTAACTTTTGAATTTATAAACTTTTTGACATAATTTGTGATGTAGTACACTTTATTATTTATTTATTTATTTATTAATTACAGATGAGTGCAAAAGAAGAGTCTGTAATTATGAAAGAATTTAAGTAGCAGCCTAAACTTCAGACTTTACAAGCATTTTTATTTATCCTGCAGGCACTATAAATACAAACTAATTAAGAATATTACAGAAACTTAATTGGTGTAATTATCCCCATGAAACGTATGTATTTGTCAGCAGAGAGTGCTGTCAGGTTATAATGTCCAGCTTTCTCATAATTATAGTAGTCTAAAAGTTTTAGAAACATTGAATCTGCAGAAATATCAGACACTCTTTAGGTGTTTTCCCTTCCTTGCTAAGTATAAATTGAAACATTCATCTATTTTAACTGCTGCTTTCAGCAAATGTAGTGCAGTTACCATCAGGTTTAGGAAAAATTAAACAGATTAAACAGCCTGAAACTTAATATCAGGTTGTTACTTTTTTTTAATTGTTGTGTACAGCAACATTTTACTAAACTTTTTGTATCCCTGAGAGATGTTTCCTATGCACTCTGCTTTAAAGGGATTCTTTCTTACTATACTTTGCTTTCTGACCCTGTTGTTTAAACTACCCCCACATTTCACGCTATTTGGAGTACCTTGAAACATTTTTGAGTCTGAAAGCATTGAAGATAGGTGGATGTTATGAAATCCTTGCACAACTTGTTATGGTGGACACAGAACAATCAGGCAAACAAAGTCATTGTTTTGTATAGCATTTTTTTCTTCCTGAAGCAATTTTAGTGTTCTGAAGCAATGCCTACATTTGATGAGGATGATATTTCATAATCTTCGTTTTATTTTACTTGACTCAGTAGGTCCCGGAATAAGTAATGATGTTACAAAATATATTTGATTTTCTCACAGATTGAAAATTGGAAATGTACGTTGTGTTAATAACTGTATTGTGTGCGTGTGTGTGTGTGTGTGTGTGTGTGTGTGTGTTTGTTATAAATGAATACATTCCTTGGTGCATTTTGTCACATAAAAAGAAACGTAAGATTTTGTACATGGTACAGAAGGAAGTAAAAAGAGACAGAGACAGAGAATAATAAGAACATGCACTAAAGAAGGCAACACAAATATGTGTGTGCTTTGTGTGAATGCTTTTCAGTCCATCTCTGCATGCAAAACAAAACGTTATATGATAATAACACTGTATGCTGTAGTTTAAAATACACTCAGATTTTTCTTTAATATGCATCAATCATCTTGTGCTTTGGGAATCTGTAACATGCTTAAATATATTGTTGAGTTTATTTAATATGTTTCACATGTCCACAGTTGTTTTCTTACAGGATGCACCTGGAAGCAATTGGTTTAATTCAGTATGTATCTCCCTTGTAAATCTTTTGAAATAAATAAACAAAGGCAACTCAAAACTAATTATACGGTTACACAGTCAGCTAGGGCACAAAGATGCCACATTTATTTATTTATAGTTTGTTTGCCAGGATAGCCCATTGGGCCACGAGGAGCCCGTTTTCAATGGAGTCCTGGGGAGAAAAGCTCCAGAAAATTACAAATTACAGATTTAGCATAAGAGTAAGTTATTAGAGAAATGTAATGTGCACAAATGAAGCAAAATTAAACAAATAGAATAACACATATTAGTAGAGTGCACATATTAGTACAATGCAATAAGAATAATATTTACAAACAATTTTTTTAACAGTTTAACATATTAGTACAATGCAATAGCAGAAGCAGTCTACATTTTTTAACAGTTATGCTAATTCACGCAGTTAATTTCTAGGCTACTGAATTGTACCATTTATTTATTATTTGTTAACTGGGAAAGTTCGATTAGGACAGAGCCTATTTTCAGTGGAGGCCCAGGGAAAAACACTCCAGATGCATGTCTTTGGATTGTGGGAAGAAACCGCACTACCCAGAGGAAACCCATGCGAATGCAGGGAGAACATGCAAACTTCACACAGAAGGCACCCCACCCGAGAATCGAACCAGAGAACCTCTTGCTGTGAGGTGACAACGTTAACTGCTGCACCACTGTGTTGCCCATGCCATTCTAGGAGTTATGCTAATTTCTAGAGTTTATTAGGGGTAGAAAACAATAGGAGGCTATTGTGAAGTATAGCTTATAGAGTGCAGCTATAGGGTAGGGAGATTTTGTGGGGTGGGAGCAAGAGCATTCCTATAGTGAAGTTAGGTGTGTGTGAAGTAAGGTTTTGAATGAAGAGAGGCTGGTGGTGGTGCGGATGAGAGGTGGGAGGGAATTCCAGTGGTGCACTAAAGAGAAGGACATTAGATGTCTGCCTGGTGGACGGGCAGGTTTATGCAGTTCAGTTAGATTTTCGAAATTAGATCTCAAAAGTCTATTTGGTTGGTGCATTTTAAAGGTGGTGGCAAGAGAGGGACAGAGAGAGGGGGTGAAAATAAGTTTGTGTGCATGGACAAGTTGAATATAGATGAGGTAATTGGACAGCTCAAGCCAATTCAGTTGGTGTAGGGCAGTGCAATGATAGGAAGTGGATCTATGGCCGGTTGCAAATTTTGTTATTTTATTATAGCAAGAGGAGAGTTTAGTCTTGAGGGAGGATTGCAGGTTAGTAAGGACAGAAGCACTGTATAGGAGGGATGGGATAAGGTAAGTGTTGGCGAGGGTGAGCTTAGTGGAGGGAGAGATGTAACAGTTGTGGCAGTAAAGCATGCCTATTTTTTTGTGTTTTTTTTATATTTACTTGTAGATGATTATAAAACTTTAGTTGGTCATCAATGAGGACTCCTAGTAGTTTAGCATTAGAGACTATTTTGAGAGGAGTATTATTCTGACTGGTGACTGAGAATGAGGTTTTATCTAGGGTGGTGGTTTTGGAAGCAGTAAATGTCATGAGTTTAATTTTAGTAGCATTGAGTGCTAGATGGTTGTCCATCATCCATTGCTCAGTGGAGGAGAAGGCATCTTGGGTTAATTTAACTAGGGTGGGTTTAGAAGAGGCTGAGCAGATTATTGTTGAATCATCGGCATATTGGACAAGACTTGCATTTGGGATGGCTTGGTAGAAATCGTTTATGAATATATTGAATAGAAGGGGGTCTAAAAGTGAACCCTGGGGGACACCTGTGGGAGTACTGAGAAAAGGGGAGGTGGCTTTTTTTCCATCTGACTGCTTGTTGTTTGTTTGAGAGGCAACTGGTAAACCGGTTAATATAGGAGTGGGATAGATTTAGTTTGGAGAGTTTAGTGAAAAGGTTATGAGAGATAGTGTTGAATGCCTTAGAGAGGACAAGGAGGAGAGTGGACACGATGTGGCCAGTGTCACGGGCCTTATTAACTGTTTCTAGGAAGGAGAGGAGAGCTGTGGTAGTGCTGTGGCCAGGTCTGAAACCATGTTGAGTAGGGGTTAGAAGTTGGTTGTTTATGAGGTAAGGCAGAAGTTGTAAATGGATGCATTTTTCGGGAAGTATAGAAATGGGTGATAAGATAGGGATAGGTCAAAAGTTTGTGATATTATTGTTATTACCACCTTCATGGAGTGGAATAATAAAGGCCTTTTTCCAGAGCTAAGGAACTTGACATTCAGCAATAGATTGAGTTATAAGAATGCAGATGGGAAGAGCTATGCTTTCTGCGGCAACTTTTAAGAAATATGAGGGTAAATCATCGGGGGCATTGGAGCCGGGTTTCAATGTTAGTAGAAGTTTTTTATGGTGGCTGTAGGGATGGGGTTGAAGGAGAAAGGAGGAGGGTGGGAGCAGGATATGCTAGGGGAGGGAGGGATAGGTGGAAATAAGGGTGGGAAAGCCGAATGGGAAGTGAAGGATGATGTAAGATAATTATGGAATCGATAAAAGAAGTGTTAAATTGGGTGGCTAAGTCCAAGTCAGAGGCATCTGGATCAGGGCAGGGGTTTTCTTTTTTTCTAGGGTTGAGAAGGGAGGAGATTCCATTCCAAAATTTTTTGGGGTTGGTGTTATGGTTGGTTTGGAGTGTAGAGAAGTAGGCTTTGCAGTCTGAGATAATAAGTTTTTTTACTTTGTTACGAAGCGTTTTAAATTCATTAAGGGTGGTGATATTTTTATTTCTGGAGTAGCGTTTCCAGGCCTTATCCCAGAACCACATGGCTAGTAAGGGATTTTTGGTAGCCAAGGTACAGGATTGCTTCTTATGCATTTTGTTTTCAGAGGGGCAAAGGAGTCAAGCAAGTTGAGGAAAGTTGAGTTAAAGTAGGTACCAGCATTTTCTAAGGGAAGGGATTTTAGTGGGTTCCAGATCATTTTTTTAGTGCATTTGAGAATGTGCTAGGATTAAAAATTTTTAGACAGCAAGTGAAGGTGTAGGTATGAGTTAGTTGTATGGAGGAGGGAAGATGGTGGGCAAAAGTTGGGAAGTGGTTGCCTAATGGTTCGAGCAGAGTGCCACTATCAGAGATGTAATGTGGAGGAGAAACTAGAATCCAGTCAAGGGTGCTTCCCAGTAAGGAAGTTCTTGGAAGGCATAGTTGATGAGTTAATAAGATGAGTCAAGTTGTACAAGTTTATATTAAGTGAGTTTGAAGGAGATTGAATTGCTGACCAGTTAATATTAACATCACCCAGGATTATAGTTTCATTAGTGATGTTTGTTAGAGAACCAGGAGAGAATATCTTCAAGGGTTGAGATATTGTCTCCAGGAGGGATATAAAGGGAGACTACACATATAACATTATGTTTGTTTATATGAAGTAGGGCTGGACTTAGTTCTGCCTTGCCAAATTTGGGAATAGGTTTGGTATAGGGGGTAACTAAGTGGGATGATGAGTAGAGGAGAGCGACTCTCCCTCCTTTTTTATGTGTCCTGTCTTTCCTAATTATGGAGTAGTTGGGTGGTGTTAGTTCAGAGTCTTTTATATGGGGTTTGAGCCAGGTTTCTGAGATGGCAAGAATATTGGGTTGTTTATGGAGAAGCCAGGCATGGAGGTTAGGAATTTTGTTGCATATGCTCTGAACATTTAGAGCTGTGAAACAGAGGGGTTTCTCAGTTGTGGGAGGAGGATGGGATTGGGAGGTTGAGATGTGTGGGGGAGAAGGGTCGGGACTTGGGTGAATGTTGCCAGAGAGAAGGATAGAGATGAGATGGCAGAAGAGGTGTTTGAGAGACTTGGTATGTAATCTGTGGGGTATAAGCTTTATGGGGATGAGGCTAATATAAATTTGAGTAGAGTTTTTAGGGTTAGGTAAGTGTTTGTAGGTGAAGAGCATACTATTATTGAAGGGGTAGAGTCTGGGTTGTATGCAGATTGAGGAATATGTGTGGATCATGGAGACTGGGTTAGTTGTATGAAATGGGGGTGGGTGGTTTGCACTGAGAGGTTGGGTGAGATAGGTTAGGTAAGATATGGTAATAAGTAGCAGTATCTGAGTTAGAAGTGAAAGAGGTTTGGTAGACATGATGACTATTCAAAATATAAAGGGGAGTGAATTTGGGATTAAGTAGATATTAGTAAAAATTTAAAGTATGGGTTTGGGTACCTGAGAAGGTAATATGGATAGTTTGTGTTAATGTGGTAGGAAGTTTTGGCGTAGGAGGGGTGGATTATAATGTCACATATTCAATGTTAGAAGTTATGTATGAGATGTTTGGGGTGTTTATTGGGTATGTTTCTATTGGGTAGTTGCTACTGTGTGTGAGTGCAAATGTATTGTAGATAGGGTAGTAATTTGTAATGGGAGGGGTTAGTTATAGTTACTTAAGCAGATCTGGTGGTTTGAACTCTGGTGGGTGTGGCTTTTTCAAATTTAAATTACAGGTATTGGGGGGGCAGGTGGGATATGGGGGCAGGGAGGGGAGTGAAGTGAGCCTGAGCGTAGCAAGGGGAAATGGAGGGGGATGAGCCAAGATCTAAGCAAAAACAAGTTTGTGTTTAAGAAACAATCAAAATTTACCAAGGACTGCTCTGAAGCTGTAAGTCATTTCTTAACCATTTCTCAGGTGGAAGAACAGGATAACCTTGTATCAGTAGGGTACTGTGGTCTCAGTTTAAATTAACAAACAACAGTATTTGATCAGTTATGGATACTATTTGCTAACAGAAGGGAATAAGAGAGAAATGGAAGATGAGTGTGTGTGTGTGTGTGTGTGTGGGGGGCTGCTTACAAGCCAAAGCAGAGCGCTCTCCAGGGGATAATGAATATTAGCTCAGACAGGTAGACACACAGACAAAGTTAACTTTAGCTGTGTATGTTTGCAGACAGTTCAGACCAGGACTGCACTTTTCTTACAACATTGTATCTGGATAAATAATGTTTGTCCAGCTCTTTCTGGGAGAAGATAGTCTTTGTTAAGTTTTTTTTTATTTATGTCCTTTCCAGTACGTGCATCTTTTTTCTTCTTAAAGAAATGCGCATTCAGCCCACTGAGCATCTCACTGAAGTCTTTTCACATTTTCACCAGTCTCTTCATGGAAAAAGTCATTCTTTACATCAGTGACCTCTATTTAGTTTTGTTTATTGGAGCTGTTAGCTTTATTTCCTATGCCAAACATTCAAAGTAGCATACAGTAAGGGTACTAAATTCATGCAACAGGCATTTCTGAGCATCTACTGCCCTTTCAGTAACAAAGCATGTGTTACTACTACATTTCCTTTCCTTAGACTCTGTGTTATGATGCCTGGTTCTTTCACAACTCTGAAAGATATATTTCTCTGCAATGTATTATGTTGTTGCACATTAAAATATTTTCAGGTACCAAGTTTAACTGTGAGCCATTTGTGACTGATACTTTAATATGTTTCTTTAGTTAGTGGTTAAGTTTGCTGTAGCTCAGCAAATTTACTTTTCTCTGAGATTCAGCAGTCTTGGAATTATTATCTCCGGGATTCAATAAACTCTGTGTAGGCTTTGCCCATAGGCTACACTGAGTTCTCATGTTTGCACTACAGTGTATGGCACGGAACAGTGTGCAATGCATATTAATGAAGCGTGGCTCATAAGCCAAGTTTCACCGTTCGCGACAGTGGCAGCGAAACCTCATAAGCGAACACGGATAGCAATTCCGTGTAAAGGAGAGCATCTAGGGTGCACAGATTTGTGCAGAATGCCACAATGATCACCAGGGCTTTAAATATAGCTAAACCTTGCCAGCATATGCAGATAGCAATTCCATGTAATGAAGAGCACCTACAGTGTGCAGATTTGTGCGGTATGCCATAATGTTCACCAGGGGTTTTACAAATAGCAGCATTACTGCAACACATCTCCACAGTGGCCAACTTAATGAGATAATAAATAACCAGTAGTAGGGACATATTTGGCATAGATGTCACATAGAAATACATTAGAATGTAACACTCACAACCTCTTAGAGTGACAGACGTGGACAAAGTCATAATAATGGCAGGATAAAGGGTCAGAAATGGGGACAGATTTCTAATATTGCACTGACAAACTTAAGAAGTTGATAGAATATATAAGTTGTACATTAGCATGAACTTTCTGAAGAGCATGAAGTTTGAAACTCCAATGTCAGTCATCAGTTTCTGACTGCACTCTGCAATGACATGCCAATGATTTGCCAGGAAAAAAATGTTATGAACAAGAGATCACAAATACGAGACAAAAACTGGACATTCTGCACAGATCAGGACACTTGAGAGGTATGCACTCAAATGTATGTAATATTGAGTCACATCAGTCCAGAGGTCATCCCAGTGATATGGCAGGAAGCCACATGTTTGTTAAGAAAAACATCTAGACATCCCAGGAATATCTGGATAGTTGAGAGGTATGAATGTGAAGTATGTGGTCCAAACACAATACAAGACAGTGTATCTACAGTGCAGAGTATTGTGATATCCCATTCCTGGCATTCTGTACTGAAGCTGTGATAATGATCTGTAACAGGACATGGGACGGACATGTAAATTGATCACCCAGGGGAAGTGTGTGTATTGAATAGGGTCACTCAGATGAATTGTAGGAATGAACACAAGGAAAGAGGACAAGTGAAACAACCTAATGTACAGCAGAGGAGGTATGTCAATGAAAGATGGTTGCAGCAGCAACACCAAGCACACATCTGTATGGTACAGTATGGACTGCACAGTGAAAATGTGTTGTCTGTGATTGTCACACAAGGTGACATAGTGGGGAGGATATCTGTCTGAGATAATCATCCTTTCATGAATAATGCAGAGGAAATCTATCAGGGATCTGACATACAGTTGGGGTAGGGTGCATATTGAGAAGATGTGCAAAATGAAATACCTGAAGATGAGTATACTCTCAGCAGAGGTGTCCAGCAAGGTAGCCACAGGTAAAGGATCATGGCAAACATTACAAGAAGCAACCACAATCATGGACAATATCAGAATAATACCACCACTAATCCCATGCTTCTGAAGTAAAATATGTGATGTGGAGGGATAACAGATGAGCCTACACACACACTTTTGACAACTTTTATGATACATCCACACTCTATGAGGGTAACTATGCACACTGTCCTGGTAATGTAATGTCTGCAGTATGTGTTAGGAGGGACATTACTATACTTGTATGTGACAGCATGGTCAATACAGGTTACTTTGCTTATGTGCATGGCATATATCTATGGCACATTTCACACTGTCATGAATGATATACATGCCATTAATGCTGCCAAGCACCTCTTAAGCAGTGTGTGCATAAGCTGAACAGGTAGTACACATGCATCTAGTGTAACAACTCTGTAAGGCCAAGAACATTGCATCAGACAATATATAAAGATGCCATCTAAATAGCATGAAACATGACCTATTAGGTCCTCTGGAATTGCTGTTTAATTGTAACCAGCAAACAGGCTTTATGCCTTGTGAATGGAGAACAGCAACCAATATGTTACCATAATTGGGGGCTCTATATGAGTGTGTCCAGTTAACAATCATCTGCAAACTTGGCAAACCACAGGCCATCTCCTGTTACTTGTGCTTCAGAGAAGTATTTACCAAACAGTTAAGGGCCCAGCAAAGATTCCTAGGACTGGTTCTGGAGGTCAGTCCCGAGCTTTGAGATTGTGTGTTCTTTTGTTGAGCCAGCTGGCTCTCCATCTAGTACTGCATGGCTTAATTCCCAGATCGGAGATCTTCACTATAAGACATGAATGGGGGTTAGTGTCAAAGGCCTTGAATAACTCGACATTGGCGGTATGTCCAGTTATTTCTCATCCAAGTCTTTCAGGTCATATACAAGAAGTCTGCAAAGTCAATAAGCAAGATCTACCCTTGCCAAACCCAAAATGGGTAGGGTCAAGTATGTTGAGGGTCACTTTTGTCTCTGTGGATATGGTCCATGTTGATTCCTGCAGCAGCTGTGCAGATAAGGCTTTTTAGGTATATGGGTCAGTAGTTGTAGTTCTGCAGGTTACCAGACTGAGCACACAACATTTGATATTACATTTTGTAGTGGTGGTTGATATATGTGTGAAAAAAGTACTGAGACCCTAGGGCTGTAGTGCATGGGGGGTGCTAACACATGGATGTATTTTTAATATATACCATATAATTAGATAGGGCCCTCAGTTTGTAATAGTTCTACATGTACTTTCATGTCATACAAAGGAAGTGGACAGTAAACAGCAGACACCAACATAATGTATACATTTCCATAGCACAAGGAGCTGCAGGTTTGTGTGATGGTTAGCAAAGTGGACACACATGAGAGATACACCTGTTTGGGCATTGCTAAGCACTGCACAAATGCGAGCAGCATTGCTCAAGTCTGACATTTAGTACTGAGTATGTGGAATACACCTGTTACTTAACTGACTCTGTAGCATCAGGTGTTAATGCAGTGATATGTTCCTTTTTGGGTCTAGATGGTACTGGGTTGGAATACAGCTAATTCTAATACTTTTAACTACTTTTGCTTTGCCATTGGTGCATGTTGGTGTGCAGTGCTCACCATCGCACAATAATGCATTAAAGAAAATAAATGGGGAAGATATAGGACAGTGGTGAAATGGGGATGGTAAAGTCTGACAGTTAGTAATGAGTCTCTGGAATATACCTGCTACTTAACTGACTCTGTGGCTGCATGTGTTAATGCAATTAATGGAGTAATGCATTTCTTTTTGGGGCCAGATGGTACTGGGTTTGAATAGAACCAAATCTAATACTTTTAAATACTTTTGTTTTATTGTTGCTGCTCATTGGTGTGCAGTGTGCACCATTGTGCAATAATGCTTTAACAAAAAGAATTGGGGAAGATAGGACAGTGGTGAAATGGGGAGCAGGTAGGGGAAGAGCAAATGGAAAGCAATAAAGGAATGTGTAGGAGGGAGGTAGGAAAGAACCATAGCTATCCATTTCTTCAACAGTAAAAAAATGATAATCCATGCAGAATATTAGCTGAATTTGGACTGTCACCTACAGAGAGAAGGGTGACCACAACACAATCATATTGTATAGCCAATTAGACTGAATCAGGTGTGTCAAGAAGACATGTGCGAAATGGAGAGCTGTGTATGGGATATTTTTTTTTTTTTTTTTGTGGGACAGGTGTCCATTTTTTTTTGGAGAGAGAGGAATATTTGGGAAGGGATGTAGGTATTTCTGGGTCTGGTAAGTTGGGTAAGTGAGGAAGCAATTGCAGACAGACAAGACAAACAAGACAAGACACAGGGACAGTGATGGACACAAAAGGTCAGTGGGCACCATGGATGGGTTAAGGGTGGGGACATACAGGACCCATGGACATCAAGCTGGTTGACAGTGAAAATTGAGTCCTCACCCACAGGTGTGTCATCATTGTCAGCTCACTCCATTACTGGCTGTAGCACTCGATGTCTCCTTCTCTTACTGGTCCTACATACAATGAGGGACAGCAGCCCCTCCCTCTGGCATAGGCATGCACCAACGGTGCAGCACGTAACCCTATTCACCATTCCTGGTAGTTCATCGAGGTTGATAAACTCACCACCCTTGCTGCTGCTTCCAGAAGGAACCACTGGCCTATCCTCTAGGGCAGAACATCTTCAGGGGGCAGGTAGTGCAGGGACAGCAGAGGTGGTGCTGTCAAGTCAGTTCCCAGATGTGCTGGGCAATGGTGCTAAGGCTGCTGGAGTGGGGGCAGGTGGATCCTCTGGGGTAGGCCTGTTGTTGTGCAGCATTTCATGATGTGGTACACATGGATGGCATGGATACATTTTGATGACACATAAAATAAAAACAAACAAAGAGATAAGGGTTGGTGTGAGGGAAAAAAAAAGAGATAAGATTAGTTCCATCATATGTAACATACAGTGCATTAATACACTTATTTGACTGTATCTTAAGACTACCGCCCTATAATGGATATCTTACTACTTTTAAGACTAGCAACTCCTAACAGATGCATACTATAAAAGAGATTGCAACAAGTACTCCTTTACATATACATATATTGCACATATGTGTGTTCCACTTATCCACATTACAATTTACAGCAGGGCATGTGTGCCACTGGTATACAGCTTTTACTTTAAACCTTTAAGTTACACATAATTGAAGAATTAACAGTTATTGTATACAGTAGTTAAGAAGTGTGGTATTTGAACCCACCACCTCTGACTAAAGTCTAATATTGTACTCTTGGTTTGTACTGCAGACTAATACATGCATAGGAATATGCATGTTAAATTTGATACAACTGTATTAAATACCAAACTTCTATTGCCTCGTGTATACTGACAACAATGTACTCGTAAAAATTAAAAATACAGTATGTGAGAGATGCAACGATACAATGAATCTAGAATAAATGCTCTCTCTCAGGTAGCAACAAACCAGATATCAAACAGGTTGTCAACACAAACACACTTCCCCTCCTCAACCGACCAAGTGCACAACACATAACCCCTCATACACAGAAGTAGTCATTAGAAGCTTATCAAAAGAGCAGAGACCTCACAAATGCAAACCTTCTGTACACCTTACAGTCACAATGGAACCCAGTACACATAAAACAAAGGTATCAGTGCGCCAGCCCTTAAACCCTTAATGGAAAAGACCTGAAAACCAATGCCTTGGTCATAGGCAAATCCATAGTGAAACACACATTTGTCCTTCTCACAAGGTTGTACAAGGAGAAAGTCATGGTCAGCTGCCTGTCAGGTGCCAGGATCTACAAAGTCATGCATGCACTCAAGTCTCTCAACAACAACCCAGTTACACCTCTGGTCATACTCCTTGTTGAAGTTAATGACTCAAAATGTACCTCACTGGACTATATGAAGAGAGATATGACTGAGCTCTCAGATTTTCTGTTCCAGACAGGTATTTCCGAAGCCCAAAGCAGCATTCTACCTTCACCCAGGATGATGCCTCAATACAAACAAAATAATTATCGACTTCAACAACTGGCTTAGCTACTAGTGATAATCCAAGGGGATCCAGTATTTGTCAGTCTAGGATGATATGGTCGACAGATCATGCTGTTTTGCCAGGAATGGTCTTCATCTGTCACCTCTTGTCTTTCGTTTAAAGGTGAAGGTACTTGCCTCCTCCATAGTGGCTTTTATAGGCAATGTCATAAGAACAATATTCCTGACATAAAAATATCCTCAAAAGACAAACTCAAGGTTATGCTGCTTAATCAGAAACTACACTTAATGGAGACACTACTTATTTGGGAAGATGTTGATGTTTGTGCAGTCACAGAGACATAGTTTAGGGCTGCAGAGAAAAACAGAATTATCATGGAGATGATCAATAGAGATATAGTAAACCTTCAGACACTGGACCTAATCCAGTTTGGTTTTGTCAAGGGAAGATCATGCCTACTCAACCTGGTGGACTTCTTTGACAAGGTCACCAAAGCTCTGGATGAAGGCAAATCAGTACATACTACCTATCTCAACTTGGCTAAGGGCTTTAACACAATCCCCCACTCAGGCATCTGTGAGAAACTCACCCAGCTGGGGGTTAACTCATGCATTATTAGATAGGTAGCCAACTGGCTCACCAACAGAACTCATACAGTCATACTTGGGGATTCCACCTCTACCAGCAGACTTGTTACCAGTGGTGTTCCACAAAGGTCTATGCTGGGCCTCCTACTGTTTGGAATCTATTTGTCAGAAATTCAGGTGATAACAGATGGCCTGTGGTTTACCAGGTTTGCTGACGACTGCAAACTGTGTGCAGTTATTGAATCCCCAAATGATGTCAACATACTACAAAACGGGCTTACATACATAAGTGATTGCTGCCAAATACATAGACTTGAACTTAACCCCAAAAGCAAGCACTATTATCTCTTTTGACAAAGGAGAGGTGCTTGCAAATTGCACTAGCAGTAATACACCCCCCAAGTTCCAACACAATGGTGAGAGATTTGGGAATGCAGGTTGATAGCAATGTCACCTTTGATCATCATGTGTCCACAGTGGTAAGGGAGGCCTTTTACGTTACACACCTCATAAGTAATTATAAGCATCTGAGACTAAGGATGTTATCAATCCACTGTACTCATCCCTCATCAGACCAATAAGAGAGTACAATGCTCCCTTTTACATGTACCTCACCAGACACCTGCACAGCTGGAGAGACCTAAGAGGTTTCTCACCAAGAAAATCCTGGGACTTCAACACATGACCTACATGGACAGACTGAAGGCCCTGTCACTGTACTGTGTATCTTATAGACTGCTGAAAGGTGACTTGTGCCTGGCCTACAGAGCACTCACCAACCCTGCATTAATGGAAATGTGAAACCTGCTGAAATCAAATGGGACAAGACTCACTTGCTGTAGGGACCTTAATCTAGCCTATGACATCAACAGGACATGCTGGAGAGACAGATATGAAATTGTAAAATTACCCCAGGGGTTTCACCTATGTCACTCTTAGACAGGTGCAAACAGTGCTGATCATGGATTTGCAAATATGGGCTACATATCTTGGTCTATAAAGGAACAATGGTATAACTTTGCTAGGCTTGAAAAAGCCTTAAGGCCATTAACCTAGTAACCTCCTATGAACCTATGAACCTAAGGCCATTATGGTAGTAGCCTCATATGAACCTATGATGCTGTGAACCTATGCAGGTCTGCCAACATCTTGTCTCACACATGTCCGGCTGATGTCATGTACTATAAATTCAGCTGCAGTTTAGCAAAAGTCAGACTTGTGCTGTGGCGTAAAGTACTGTGTTCTGTAGTCAGTGTACCTAGATAGGTAGGGGTTCTCTTCTCACTGCAATCAACTGTGTGTGTTCTTGCTTGATATTACAGAGAGCCTTTTACTGCAGCATGTGGGACACTTAATACCATATTTTCAACAGACACTGCTGATGTCATTGGCTATATCAGATGTTTGGATATGCAGTAATCTCACCAGGGCATGGTCAGAGAGATGGCACCTCATCCTATACAAGACAGATTACACTGACATGGCTTTTAATCTGTCCACATACATCATAGTATAGTTTGTAGGCCTTGTGTTATCTTGCTGAGAAAGTCCTGTGGTCTCTCCAGCTGCTGCATGTGTCTGTTGAAGTACACACAAAATAGGGCATTATACCATATTACTGTTCAGATGAGGTCTGACTACAGTGCTGTCATGCATCCTAAGATCTGAATATGATGGAGTGACTTATGATGTGTACCATACGTTTGTCATGGAAAATCATTAAAGAGAGAGGTTGGGAAAGTAATGATACACATTGCAGTTTCTGATTTCACAACTCTTACAAGAGCATTCACTATACAGTTGTGAAATTCTGATGCTATCAACTGTCTAACCTTTCAAGGCCAATATAAGTCAAATGTGCAATGAGTAGTTCAACAACATAAATGCAGATATACTAAGCACTAAGTTAGCTAAGTACCCTGAGCATCAGACACAGCTTTTGTATCCTTGAATCCAAAATATAGAAAACAGGGATGTAGCACAGTTATCATCACTTGCACAGGGTGTTGTGTGTGTGTAGGGAGGGACAGGAAGCCTAGGCTGACACAAAAAGTGTGTGTGTGAATAAAAAGGAGAAGAAGGCAGACACTGAGATAAAACAACAAATGGCCAGCGAGACAAAATGAGTAACTGTTGTGTGTGTGTGTCTGTAGGTGTCCTCCAGGTGAAATTGGTGTGTGTGTATCTGCATGAACACAGCCAAGCTGTGTGCTAGCTCTATATCTTGGTCTGTTGGACAGGTGTGAGCTATGCAGTTCATTGTTGTCATCTCCGACCACAAGAACTGGCCAATATCTGTGGGCTCACTGGACTGGGTAGGTGTAGGCCTACTGGTTATGAATGATGGAAATGCAAGGGATGGCTGCATGTCAACCTCAGACAGACTTTTTAGACATTCGATTGTTTAAGGGAACCACTGGTAAAATAGAAACTACATTATTTAAGAAAGACTTCAGGAAAAATACATATTTGCACAAGAGTAGTATGCATCCTCCTCATGATTTTAAAAATTTAGTGAAAAATCAGTTTATCTGTGTGGCTAGACTGAATACAAGAAAAGAAAACATGGCTATACAATTTAATAACGTGGCCAATGATTTTTTGAAAAGAGGCTATAAGGAGCATAATGTAATGAATGTAGTGACACAAATACAACAAGATAGCATTAAACCTATATTTTCTGATAATCACATTACTTCATTAAGCAATAATAACAAAGTTAAGAACACAAAACAGCTTTATTTAGATGAGTTCTACCCTATGATGTTCATACTCATCAAATACAGGATATTATTAAAAACATTGGTACATGTTACAATATATTCCTACTTTTAAAGACATAGGAGTAGATAAGCTTACCTTTAGACACACAAAAAAAATCTAGAAATGTAAAAAACATATTCTGTTATAAGGAACAGGGGAAGTATATAAACACAGCATCTATATCCAAATATGGAACCCAAAAATACAATTGTCAGTACTGCAGGTATGTCTCTACAGAAACAACTTTTAAGCATCCAGTTAGTCTAAAACCATTCTATCATAGATGCCATGGGACATGTAATACTAAAAACATAATATACGGCAAAATTCCTGAACTGTAGTGCTTTCTATATAGGTAAAGCAAATAGAAAGTTCAAAGAGAGAATTTGTGAGCATATATTTGACATAAGAAGGCAGCTAGACACAAATGCATTATACAGGCATATAAAACAAACAGACGCATCTCATAAATTGTGTTTTTTTATTTTACAAAATATACAGGAAAGCGAAAGAGGTGGTGTCCTGAAGAACCACACATAAATTATTGAAAATAAGTGGATAATACGTTTTAAAGCACACTGTCTACCTTGTCTCAACGAAAGCATGACAATAAAGACAGTTCTGAAAGATAAACAAAATAAAATTAAATATTTTGATATACAGCTAGATGTAAGTTTTAACATATGGTTTTAGGTATGTGCAGATATTTGTATTTTTTAGCATTCATAGTATGTGTACAGTACTGCTCTGCCTATTAGTCTTTTTTGTGTGTTACCTCTTTAAAGATGAAGTCATATGACCTTTTACTTTTTGTATTTAAGTCATATGTTTTAAATCAGCTGACTATTTACCTGAATAATCCCGTATTGGTGAAAGTCTAGTACAGTAAACTCTCAGTTAACCGGCACCCATGGGGACTGGTGGATGTTGGATAAGTGTAGTTTCTGGTTGCTTGAGAGTTACTATTAAAAATAGACTTGACAAATACTGTACTCCATACAATACCATACCATAAACACTGTATTGATGTGATTTTAATATTGAAATACAGTAATTAAAAGCCTGGCTGGAATAATAATATTTTAAAATTATATTTCTGCTAAAAAGCATCATGGCATATTGAATGGTTTTCAGTGGCATGCTGACTGGATTGGAATTGAATGGACTGAATTGAGAGAGACAGAGAGAGAGAGAGAGAGAGACAGAGAGTGAATGCATGTATGAAAGCAGAAGTGTGTGAGAGATTGGAGGCATGTATGAAAGCTGAAGAGAGTGTGTGTGAGAGATCGGAGAGAGAGTGAGTGAGTAAATGCATGCATAAAAGCTGAAGAGACGTGTGTGTGTGTGTGTGTGTGTGTGTGTGTGTGTGTGTGTGTGTGTGTGTGTGTGTGTGTGTGTGCGCGCGTGTGTGTGTGAGATCGGAGAGAGAATGTGCAGTCTGATGCAAACTGAGTAAGTATGGAGCGAGTGTCGACATTTTAGCAATTTGACTTGTTTGGTTTGACTTGTTCTCAGGTTGGGGAGAAAGGGAATTTATTTGTGTCTTCATTTTTAAAACTCTAAAAACGTAAGGTATGTTTCTGCGAGGGGAAAGCAAAGTGCAACACATGAAAAACTGAATTCTTCATACTGTACTGTATTTCTTCAATTCTTTTTCTGTTTTTTTTAGAGTTCTGGTTAACTGAGAGTTTACTGTATACTGTATTAGCAAGCTATAATAAATTTCCTGCTGTTTAAGTATCAAGTGTCGTGGTGCTGGTTTACTTTACACTTTGTTTTATTTTACTTGATTTTTTAGTACACCGGCTTTATCTATGTGGCAAAATTATTTTATTTTTGTAATAGAAGCAAGAAACACAGGAATAAATTAACACTTGCACTACTATAGTGCAAGATTTGCTAACAAACTAACAGTGCTGCCAGTTATTACAGACAGTACAGCAATACACACAACAGGCCTGAGATCAACATCACACACTACAATATTTCTTTAAATTGCTCAGCAGTACTGTCAAAAATTGTTTGCCTTACCATCTGCAAATGAAATACTTCTCTGTAGTCCAGACGGTCCTGTAAGAAGTTAAGCAAGAGGTAAGGGCAATATTATCACAATTAGCAGTAATACAGTGGGTAATATATTTACCCATTTATATGTGCATTAAGTTTAATGTTAAGAAGAACATGGCTGACAACTCCAGCCTAAGCTTATAACTGTAGCAATCTTCAATCCCCCCCCCCCAAAAAAAAGACATGTGACACAGAATTAACTTATTCATTTCAGTTGTTTTAGTACACAACAATATTTAACTTTCAGATAACAAAACCTACCTGGAAGCTGCTCCTGGGACGTGCTTGCTGTCTCGGAAGGTACTGCACCCACATCCAGTACATGCTGTCCTGCACTCTCCTGGGAACTATCTGGATCCCTTTTATTAGCCAGGAACTGTTTACTGGGGGTTAGTGGGGGTTCCCTAGCAGGCCCTCCCTCACTAGCCATTTGGTCATGACCCACTGCAGTTGTTCGCCTGCTTGCAGTAGTGATCATGTCAGTGCCCCTGTGGCACACCTTTTCATATATTCTACCATGGCCACCCATGGTATTCATGTTCTGCACAATTTGCGGCCATATTTGCATCTGGGGTACCATATCTCCCCATCCCCTTTCAAGAAGAAAAGCACCATGCTGACAAAACCCAGCCACGATTACTTGATTTTCCCCATTGGTGAAGGGGGGGGGTCTAAGGGGGGGTCTCCGTGGATTGACACACGAGTGGCATACTTAGAATCATAGGATCATAGGAGGTTGCTAGGCTAATGACCCTAAGGTCCTTACAAGCCCAGCCATGTTTCACCCTTATTTCCACAATCAGCACCTATCACTTGTAGGTGTCATAAAACACAACACAATTATAATACACATATATGTCGCATAATTACAAAATAACTGTTTCCACATAAAACAGAAAAGGTAGCCAGTCAGTATTACCCACTGGAGAAATATAAAACAGTCTACAGATGTGAAATACTAACAACTGGCAGGATGCAAAACAAAGCAACATATCCTTATTTGTGCTATAACAGTAACTCATCTTTGCTTCCCGGCCCAAAAAAAGAGTCCATTCTTGTCTGTGCCATAACAGTAACTCATCTTTGTTCCCACCCCTCACAAAAGAAGAGGCAAATTACCCTTTTTGCTAACAAAATGTCTTTGAAATGTTAAAAGTGCTATCAAAGGACCTGTCCCTGAAACATTTGTACATATTTAGCATACAGTCCCCCACAAAAGAACAAGCAAATGACCCTGAAACATTTGTGCATATTCATCACACAGCATTCCATTTTCACGTATTGTCAATCATGTGTTCCTCTGAAATGGCTTGACAGACGTGCCCCTGCCACCAGTACACTTAATGCATACAGATAGAAGTGTAAAAACCTTTGCTTCACACTATTCTTAAATACATTCCAGCATATGCAGTGTGTAGGTGACAAAATGGGAGCAGACCTGCTAGTTCATTATGAGCTACTATTTTGCCATCTTTGAACATTAAGCCTTGGTCACAGCTTAGGTCTTTCTTGAAAGAAAAAAAACAAAACAAAAAAAAGACAGATTCTTACTCATAATTTTTGTTTAGATCACTGGTGGATTAAAAGGTTGGAAAAATGCTCTAAAACACATCCCAGAGAATCTATAACCCTTATAGCTTCTGGAGGCACCTACTTAATTCAGTTATTTCTTACATTGCTATTACTCCTCTGTCTTGGACATGAAGGATGTGTTGAAAGCATGCAAGGACAACTAACGCTGAACCATACTGAATTTATTTCCTTAATCATAATTTCTGTTCAAGCCATCACTGGATTAAAAGGTTGTCTAAAAATTAAAAAAAAAACTTTAAAATGCACATTAGAGCACATAGAAAGTCATGGCTTCTTGAAAAAGCTGAAGAGTAAGGCAAAATGTGAGTAAATGAAGAAAAAAGTAGCGTGCATGCTATGGTGAGCCCACGATGTGGGGGAAATGGAGGGAGCACTGAAGGATGTGTGTGTATGGGGGTGCTGAAACAGAGGGCAGTGCCTAGGGTGCAATTTCAGATAAGTCCAACCCTGTCCGTAAAGTTACTGTAATGTATCATTGTTGCAGCTAAATGCTGTAACTGTGAATACCCCTTTGTGAGATGGGCCAACATAGTGTGGTACTGGTACATAAGCCTGTTGTAATGTAAAAGCATTGTAGCTACAGGTCATTCTGTGTGTACTACTGCTAAAAGTTTGCAGCATGAACTAAAAGGTTGCTTAGGAGGGATGGCAGTGACAGGGTAATACTTAGACTGAAAACGCATAGGGGGCCCCCAACTTGACACTTGCTGGGGTCCCCAAAATACTAACACCGGCCCTGATGACATCATTACATTTTTCAGCTTCCTTCATTAACCTAGAAATTTGCTGATTAATAATAGACAGCATATGAAAAGGGCAATGTGTTAGGAATAAAATGGTACTAAGAATTTTGACCTAGAATGCACTGCATTCTGTAATTCTCCATGCTGAAGATGTTGCTACTTGTTTGGTTGCAATTTTGAATAAAAGCAATATTTCCATGTGTATATTAACATTGCCAAAACCAACAGACCACAAAGTAGAACATAATATGAGGTGAAACCTTAGATAATGCTGAAGAATATTTTCACTGATAGTTGCAGTGCACATTGTGCAGTTTGAGCAATTGTTAGTTATGCAAATAGACATAATTTTACATATGTAAATATTTCAGTAAGCAGGTATTGAGAAAGGAATTTCTTAGAAAAGCTCAAGTTGCCTTGCAAATTGCTGATGACACTTAAGTGTCTAGGTTTCACAGTTTCCAAGATATGGGAAGTTGTTTGTGTAAAGTTAGAGAAAAATGTCATTCTGTTTCATTTTCTGCATTATAATACTGCACTGATATTAAGGACTGTGAATGCAATGACTTCTGCCATTGTAAAGAAGCATTTTTGCTGAATCCATTGCTGTTTGCATCTTTGTAGTAGAGTTTACTGTTCATCAAAAATTGACGTTTGTTTGGCTTATGTTCTGTAACATTTTTTTTGAAAATGGTTAGGATGTTAAGAATATGTGTTGGCTGCTGGAGGTGTGATATTCCACAACTGCTCAATATAAATCCAATTCAACTCAAATCAAAGTAAAGTTAAGTGGAAAGAAACTCCAAAAACAAGAAATAATACCCCAATATACTAAAATCCTCCTAGGAGGACACATTCACCCAAATCCTAGCCCCACCTATCATAACCAACATCAAGACAATTTCTTTCCACATAGTATTCTTTCCTCACAATGGTCAACCCCCAAAACTAGTAATCTAACTTTTGTATTATGTTTAAAGATTGTAAAATTATTGTTCTTAAATTTTTTTTTGCAATACTTGGGAGCTTTTCTCCCTGGACACCCTACCCATTGGATTTTCCTTGTAGTCAAATGTCAATAAATAAATACACGAGTTAACAGTTAACAGTGAAACAGTGACTGCTATATTTCACTGCCAGTTTGATATTTGGTGATCACACGTGTGTGTGAGTCAGTAATGTGTCAAACTTTAGTCAAGGAGCAATTTTCTTCATATCACCTTTCCTTTTCCTTCCCAAGTTAACTGATATTAAGAACATCTGTCTTGTTTTCCTTATGAAACCAGCATACCATTTTGTATATTTTTCCTGTACCAGGTGCAC
The DNA here is from genome assembly GCF_019279795.1 of Protopterus annectens. Classification (NCBI taxonomy): domain Eukaryota; kingdom Metazoa; phylum Chordata; order Ceratodontiformes; family Protopteridae; genus Protopterus; species Protopterus annectens. The sequence goes on from NC_056733.1 coordinate 1,023,484,151, forward strand.
TGTACCATTATACTTTCTACAGCTGTGTTGTGAACATTAACATTTTAAACATTTGCAGTTGACAAGTAAAGAAAAATATGAAGGTGTTACTAATCAATGCTAGGAGCCTGAACAAGAAACCCCACTTCCTACAAGCCCTGAAGGTGTTGCTAATCAATGCTAATCCCTGTTAACTGTTAACTCGTGTATTTATTTATTGACATTTGACTACAAGGAAAATCCAGTGGGTAGGGTGTCCAGGGAGAAAAGCTCCCAAGTATTGCAAAAAAAAATTGGGAGGGTGGCCTAATGGTTAAGGTGTTTGCCTTACAAACACAAGGTGCAGGGTTTGAGTCTCACAAGGGATAACTGGCTAGGCTTAAATGTCTCACAAGGGCAGTTAGCTTAGTACTAATCTATGAATCTATGAATCTATAAAACCCCACTACCTACAAGCCCTTCACAGACATTGATGTATGTGTAGTGACTGTGACATGATTTTACATAGCAGAGAGCCCTCCGACTGTGCAGAGCTATAATGCCTTCCGCATTTAGACTAGGTACTGCACTAGAAGGGAAAAAGGTGGAGGTGTATCAGGCTACATCCAGAAGAGATTCACATCAAGGCTGGTAAGGCAGCATGATGCACCATAGCTGCTTCATGACCAAATAGCCATCAGAAAGGTCCCATACCATATATTAGCAAGCTATAAAACTGCCTCTGTGACCCATGAAAGCCACAACTCCTATCTACAGGAACTAGAATCACTCATCATTAAACCCGGTACCGTTTTCCTACGTGATCTAAATATCCAACTATAGAGTGGAAAACCTACACCACAAACACAGAAATTCATGGACTTTGTTAATACAATTGTCCTGGAACAATTATTCAGAGTACCCACTACGGGGGAACAACGTGTTGGATTTTGTCCTTACTAATATGGGAGTATCTTGCACCATCTCCTGTGTATCTTCATTACTTATTAGGTTTGACCATAAAGCAATCTCCTTTGAAATAAAACTGAAACAAGAAATCGCTTCAAATCAATATACCTTTAAAAATTTCTTTAAGACTAACTACCTACCCCTAAGTGATATATTGGCAAGCTTCTGATCTCCACTAAACCCAGTTAACTCCACTGAGTACACAGAAATGTACACCACCACACTACACCAGCATGTAAACAGCTGCATAGATGCAGCTCTACCCTCTAGAAACAAGTACAGGGCAAACACAAGAAAAAACCCACATGGCCATAATATCAACAAACTTTATAATAAAAGGAAAATAATTTTGACCAAAAGTATGAGAGTAATTCCCAGTATGTTAGAGCCATTGTCACTGAAACAGACAAACAACTCAGGAACTTAATAAAATCCACCAAAGCTAAGTTTGGGGCTAAAATAGCTACCCAAGCCAAAGACAGTCAGTCACAAGAGATTTTTTTAGTTATGTTCTTAATCACAAAAGCACAAAGCTGCAATGCACTGAGCTCATTGTGAACAATGTTACCTACATTGAGGCTGAAGATATAAGTAACCTATTGGCCAACAAATTTAACTCTAACTTTACCACTTTGTCCTCCATCTGTCCCTCACATGTACTTGAAACCGGCTCACCTCCAGCTATCACTCAAGACCATGAGAATGTATCTATTACAAGTGCTCTTAAACTTTGTGTTATGAAGCCATAAGAATTTTATTTTCACTACGTGTGATTTATGAATTACACTTTTTATTGTTAGTATTTATTATTCACAGGTGATATAAATATACTTCTCAGAAGTATTTATTGTTATCTTACAAGATTTTATTATTATTATTATTATTATTATTGTTACTACATGTTAGAATTTTGTTATAAAATGAGTATAGCTTTAAAATCTGTATTGGTTAATTGATTACTTAGGATGTGTTTGATTATAGGTTCATAGGTGGGTACTAGGCTATCGGCCCAAGGGCCTATGTAAACTTAGCCAACAAGGTTCCCTGTCTTTTGCCACCCAAGAAGGTTATTTTCCTGTGCCCCTGTTGAGCAAAGCCACAGAAGTGATTCCCGGGGTGAATTTCCTATTTCCCATCCACTCATCAAGATTTGTCTTGAAGAGTGCTAATGAGGAACTCTGCTTGACATAGATGGGTAGCTTGTTCTAGAGTATGGGAAGGAATCAATCCCTCCAGCATGTTCTGTTTATTGTAGTGACAAGGTTTAGGTCCCTGGAGCATGTAGCTTGGAGGGATTGGGATTTCTTTAGGTGTAGCATGTCCAACAGCTCTGGGTTTGACATAGCTTTGTATGTTAAGCAGAGATCACCTCGGAGTAGGCAATATGCTACGGAGTAAAGCTGGAGTTTTTTTGAGATGGTCAGTTTAGGGCATCTGTATGAGTCCCATAATCCTCTTTGTGAGGTATGTTTGTGGCCTTTCCAGCTGTTGCAGATGTCTTGTGAGGTACATTCCAAAAGGGACATTGTACTCAATAATGGGTCTAATGAGAGTCGAGTAGAGGGGAACAATGACCTCTTTTTTCCTGGATGAGAACCCTTTTGTGATGAGGTGTGCCACATAGAAGGATTTCCTGACTACTGTGGCAAAGTGATTATCAAAGGAGAGACTACTGTCCACCTGAGTCCCAAGGTCTCATCACACCTTCAGCATTAAGTGAACTGCCGCCTATGTGGTAGTTTATGGGTGCCAAGTTTTTACCAATGGGGATGACAGTGCACTTTTTGGCATTGAGCTTGAGGCTATGGCTCTGACACCAGGCATCAGTCTCAGTGAGGCTCTTGTGTAGGATGTCCACATCATTCAGGGACTCGACTTTGGCACCTAATTTGCAATCATCTGCGAACTTCATCAACCAGAGGCCCACTATGTTAGCCTGTACTTCAGAGAAGTAGATACCAAACAGGAGAAGACCCAAGACTGAACCCTGTGGTACTCCACTTGTCACAGGGTTGAAGTCAGATTTGAAGTTTGCAACTTTTACAGTGTGGGTTCTGTCAGTGAGCCAGTTGGCAACCCATCTTGTGATGTATGGATTTATACCCAGATTAGTGAGTTTATCTATGATTCCAGAATGGGGGATGGTGACGAAAGCCTTGGCGAGGTCAAGATAGGCTGCGTGAACTGCCTTACCCTTGTCTACGGCTTTGGTGACTGTTTTGAAGAAGTTGGAAGTCGATCAGGTTCAGGAAGCATGATCTGCCCTTCAAAAACCTAAACTGGGTGAGGTCTAGAGTTTGGAGGTTACCTATGTCTTTGTTTATGAGTTCCATGATGATACGTTCCTTGGCCTTACAAACCAGGCTTGTCAGGCTAATAGGGAGATAGTTCCTGGGGTCAGTGGTGGCTCCCCCTTTGTGTAGTGGTATAACTGTTGCCGTGCACCATTCAGTGGGTACAAAGCCTGATGTGAGGCTGTGATTGAACATCATGCTTATGTGGGGGGCCAGTTTGTTCTGAAGTTCATGTAGAACGCAGCCTGGGATGTTGTCCGGTCTCATGGATGCTGTGTTCTTGGCTTTGGAGAGTGCAGTTTTTACCTGCTCAGTTGTGATTGCAGGGGCACAGCATTCTTCTGGTATGGATATGGGCCCTTTAGGGGGTGGGGTGGGGCGGTAAAGTTGGCACTGAACATATCAGCCAGGATGTTGGCGATATCAGTCGGTTCTGTAATTTTCGTGCCATTGTGCTGTAACTCAGAGTAGATCTGGTTGTTGCCACTGAGATTCTTGACATAGCTATAGAATGCTTTGTGGTTGTCCTTAGAGTCAGTGGCAATCTTGTTTTCATAGCTGGCTTTGGAGGATTTTATGAGGGATCTCAGCTTCTTACTGAAGCTGACTAGAGAGCTCCTCCACTCATGGGATTTTACTCTCTTTTGCAACAGTTTCTTTCTTCTGTTGTAGAGTTTGTTTATAGCAGGGGACCACCAGATAGGCTTCCTTTTTTTGGAGGATAGCATCTTGGTTCTGCTATGGATAGCATGATCCATGCACTTGTGTAAGTGCATATAGAGTGCATTTGTATAAGATTTGGCAGTCGTAACTGTGTTGTCCATCTGCATGGGTGTCGTGAAGTTTGCCACTTCTGTCTTAAGAAGCATGAAGTTGGCTTTGGAGAAATTTTTTGCAGTGGTTTCCTTAATGGGGGGTGGGGGTGGGATGTGGATATCTATGGTGATTAGCTTATGGTCAGATCTGACCAATGAGGAGTTGACTTCAGGTGTGGAACACCGGTCACTCATGTTAGTAATGACTAGGTCTAGGATATTATTGCCCCTGGTGGGGGTGTGGATAAGTTGATCCAGGGCATTGGAGTTTATGAATTCTAGAAAGGGATGAGCAAAGAAGTTGGTACATGAGTAGTTTTCCCAGTTAATGGTGGGGTAGTTGAAATCGCCCATTGCTAGGGTGTTTGGCTGAACCCTAATATTTTCCAGTATATGAAGAAAAGAGGAGTGGGAATCCTGGGGCATGGTAGGGGATCTGCAGCAAGCTCAGATATGGATTGCAGTTTTGCCCAGAGTTAGTTTCACTTGGATAAGTTCGGATGCATTATGTTGGGCAACTAGCATGGAGGTGTGGATATCCTTAATGAATACGGACACACCTCCACCCTTGTTGTTCCGGTCCTGTTTAGATGGCTGAAAGGTGTGGTGGGAGTTATATCCTGGTAATGCAGGGGTGTTCTGTGGAGCTTTGAACCAGGTTTCAATCACTGCACAGATATTGATATTCTCCATTTTAAGGAGTGCCTCGAGTGAGTGCATTTTGAGGTTTAAACTTCTAGCATTGAGTAGCATTACCTTCAGTTGTTTCTTGCCAGTATCTGTTATGGTGGTGGGTTTGTCGTTTGAACCTTGCCTAAAAAAGGCACTATAGGGGCTGCAAGTGCCTTAGCCAGTATCTGGAATCCCAGGGGAGACAGGTGCAGGCCATCTCTGGCAAAGCACCGTGGCCTGTTGACCATGTTGTCCCAGGCAGACAGATACTGGATCCCCTTAGAATGACACCAGAAGCTTAGCCACTTGTTGAAGTCAATCATTTTATCCTTGTACTGCGGAATCATTCTGGGTGATGGCAAAATGCTACTCAGGGCTAGGGTACCTGCCTGGATTACAAGATCAGAGAGTTCCTCCATGTTTATTTACATGTAGTCCGGGGAGGTACGTCTCAGGTGATTTACACCATCATGGATAATGACTGAGTCATATTTGTACTTGTTGTGGAGTGACCTGAGTGCGTGGGTTATGTGGCAGATCCTGGCACCTGACAAGCAACTAACAGTAACCTTCTCCTTGTCTATTCTGGTGAGTGGAACATCAGTGTGCCTGACTATAGAGTCACCTATGATTAATATGTTCGGCATGTTGTTTTGCCTTATGGGCTGTGGTTGAGTGGCAAACTGCGTCTGTGTATTATGTGTCTTTTGGGTTGTGTTGAGAGGTGGATGTTGCTTGCGTTTCTGCTTTGGAGGTCTCTATTGCTTTGGCAGATTCTTATTGAGAGCCTCCGAGAATGTTTTTCTGTATCTATATGTGGGTTTTGGTGGTATAAGTATAGTGGGACTATGTGATGAGTGTGGTGTGGTGCAAGTGTTTACCTTTTCCTCTTGACTTACAAGTACAGTCTTGGGTTGAAAGAGCTTTGCCTCCAGTTTAGCTAGATAAATGCATCTCTCACAGGTTGTAGTGCTGTGTGGTAGGAGGAGATGGTTGTCAGTGTATATGAAGCAATAGCTACATTGCCCCAAGATGCCCAGATTCATCAGGTAGACAGAAGAGAACACTGGCAGCTGTCCCTTGGACATGCCTGGGTAAGAGAATACTGGGAGCTGTCCCTTGGATATGCCTGGGTAAGAGAACACTGGGAGCTGTCCCTTGGACATGCCTGGGTAAGAGAACACCGGGAGCTGTCCCTTGGATATGCCTGGGTAAGAGAACACCGGGAGCTGTCCCTTGGATATGCCTGGGTAAGAGAACACTGGCAGCTGTCCCTTGGATATGCCTGGGTAAGAGAACACCAGCAGCTGTCCCTTGGATATGCCTGGGTAAGAGAACACCGGGAGCTGTCCCTTGGACATGCCTGGGTAAGAGAACACCGAGAGCTGTCCCTTGGACATGCCTGGGTAAGAGAACACCGGCAGCTGTCCCTTGGATATGCCTGGGTAAGAGAACACTGGCAGCTGTCCCTTGGATATGCCTGGGTGAGAGAACACCGGGAGCTGTCCCTTGGACATGCCTGAGTAAGAGAACACCGGGAGCTGTCCCTTGGACATGCCTGGGTAAGAGAACACCGGCAGCTGTCCCTTGGACATGCCTGGGTAAGAGAACACCGACAGCTGTCCCTTGGACATGCCTGGGTAAGAGAACACCGGCAGCTGTCCCTTGGACATGCCTGGGTAAGAGAACACCGGCAGCTGTCCCTTGGATATGCCTGGGTAAGAGAACACTGGCAGCTGTCCCTTGGATATGCCTGGGTAAGAGAACCCCGGGAGTTGTCCCTTGGACATGCCTGGGTAAGAGAACACCGACAGCTGTCCCTTGGACATGCCTGGGTAAGAGAACACTGGCAGCTGTCCCTTGGACATGCCTGGGTAAGAGAACACCGGCAGCTGTTCCTTGGATATGCCTGGGTAAGAGAACACCGGCAGCTGTCCCTTGGATAAGCCTGGGTAAGAGACCACCGGGAGCTGTCCCTTGGACATGCCTGGGTAAGAGAACACCGGCAGCTGTCCCTTGGATATGCCTGGGTAAGAGAACACCGGCAGCTGTCCCTTGGATATGCCTGGGTAAGAGAACACCGGCAGCTGTCCCTTGGATATGCCTGGGTAAGAGAACACTGGGAGCTGTCCCTTGGACATGCCTGGGTAAGAGAACACCGACAGCTGTCCCTTGGACATGCCTGGGTAAGAGAACACTGGCAGCTGTCCCTTGGACATGCCTGGGTAAGAGAACACCAGCAGCTGTCCCTTGGATATGCCTGGGTAAGAGAACACCGGCAGCTGTCCCTTGGATAAGCCTGGATAAGAGACCACCGGGAGCTGTCCCTTGGACATGCCTGGGTAAGAGAACACCGGCAGCTGTCCCTTGGATATGCCTGGGTAAGAGAACACCGGCAGCTGTCCCTTGGATATGCCTGGGTAAGAGAACACCGGCAGCTGTCCCTTGGATATGCCTGGGTAAGAGAACACTAGGAGCTGTCCCTTGGATATGCCTGGGTAAGAGAACACCGGGAGCTGTCCCTTGGACATGCCTGGGTGATCACTATTTTCCTCTAGATAAGTGAGGGAGGTAAGTACTGGAGCTGTTTAACTGAAAGTAACTTGAGGAAGATAAGTACAAAAACCGTTAACCACTAGGAAATGAGAAAGGTTTAGTGCTTCAGTTATTTGTAGCTTATTTAGTGCTTACAACAGATCTGAGCTAGTGCTGAATACGGAAAAGCAGATTCAAGTGCTAAAATTAAGAAACTGGCTAGTTCTAAGGGAAAACTGAAGAGCAGACTTTATGGAGCCGGGAATAGTTTAATTCTAGCTAAGCAGTGCTGTGCGATGCGCAAAACCGCTCAAACACGGGTTTTTAAACAGAAAGATGAAAGGGTTAGAGATAGCCCGAAATGGCCAATAAAACTACAGTTTCTGAGCTGAAACCACTCCTCCAGCAACAGATAGGCTGTTCCAAAGCTCACCATTCTCACTGATGAACAGAGAAGCTTCCCTCTATCTTAGAAAGGTCTGGGCAACACAGAACTTACAAACAGTCCAGAATTCAGCAAGCTCTGTAAACCAGACTTTACTAGATCTAGAAAGGCGGGAAACGAGTAGAGGGATAGGATTTTTTTTAAAGATAAAGCAAATACAGCAATAAAAACACTTTTAAGATGGAAAATAGGCTGTCACACTTGAATGTGTAGCCCTTTACAGTTGAACATATGAAAAACACTGAAAAAACAGTACTTTAAAGTTCAAACAGTATTTGGAATTAAAAACAGTTCAGATAAGTAACAAAGTTAATAAAAAAGCGGTCGGAACAATGCGGCAAACACAAGCAAAAAGCAAAACAGAGGTACTTAATTCATTCAAAGTCTCCCTTTCTCTCTCTGCTGTAGGACTCTGCAGGACACCGAGGCAAGCTCTTGCTGAGGCAATACAAGCGCAAAAAACATGCAACCATGGGTTTTTAAACAGAAAGATGAAAAGGATAGAAATAGCCCCAAATGGCCAAGTGTTTGATTAGTTGGTCTATGTAATGTATACAGTTACGCAGCTATTTGGTTCTGATGAAGTCCTTAGTGTTTACAAGGATGAAAGCGCTTAACTTTTTAAAAAAAAATTGATACATTTTCTTTATATATGCTGTGGTTTCTAAAGGCAATTGCATTATTTGTTCTAATTCTTTTGCCTCTTTAAACGTTGGTTGTGTTTAAAGTATTCTTAACATTTTATGTAAAGTAGTCCCTCTCCAAACGTTTGCAGCAAAACATAAAGCATGCCGATTCTTTGATAATAAAGAGTGCATTCAGTTTTATTTATTTATTTATTTATTATGAATGATGCTTTTCTTGACAACAAGAAAATAAATAAATAAAAATAAATAAGAATAAAAATAAGTTTGCATGACAAGCATATTGTTAATGTAGTCATACCTGTAACAGAAAACAGAATCCAATGTCTGCACTTTAGTTGCAAGTTTTATAACCAGAATGCAACAAGGTATTCCAGATCGTGTTTATTTAAAATGTGCATAAACCTTTAAGCAGTTTGTTGAGTTATATTAAATAGCAGAATAGCAAAAGACACTCAGAATGCTGAGTTGGTTTGACCGATTTATTTTACATTATTAGTCAATTTCTTTGCTATTCTGCTCTTCCTAACTGCCACCCCTGATGATGTTAGTGTTCATTCGTTCTTAGCGAGTACCCATAGTGACCCTTTCATCTCCTCAAGGAGTGAGGAGTAAGTTAAGACACTATCTTACTGCCGATCAGGGAGTCACATATCTTTCAGCTTACCCTTACTGGGTATAGCATGCATTAATTTGTTTGTGCTTCTGTGTATCTACCCTTCTGTTGTCATCCTCTGTCTGCATTGCACCAGTCAATTATGGTTCCTTTTGATACATTCTGGTACCTACGAGGAGGTTGCTAGACACTATAGAAAATGCAACCATCACCACCTCCCCAAAAAAGGAAGACCTGCTCTCTAGCCACTACACCCTTCACTACCATCTTACCGTCAGAACAGCGCCTGAACCTAGATTGTCAGTATTCCAGACCAAACTGATTTGCTTTGCACAAATGAGCTGGTCACAACAATTACAGCAGTTTACAAGCCTTAGTATGATAAGTACCTAGTATATGGCCAGTTCTACTATGTACTCTTGTGTATTTTATGTGCAGTACACCTGCTTCATTCTGGGGTCATTTCATGACAGAACTAGAATTAACTGATGTTTAACATAGATCACCGACTACATATATATTGAAACTATAGGTTTATGTTAGTAACAGGCCAGCAACAGTAACTCTTTTTAAGATTAGGCATATATTTTTGAGAAACTGAAATAATTCTATCATATTCTCCCAGTATGAATAATAAACTGCGGTGGTGGTGCTGCGGTAGCATTGTCGCCTCACAGTAAGACATTGTCCTGTTCGATTCTCAGCTAGAGCGTCTTCTGTGTGGAGACATGCGTGAATGGACGTACCTTCATTGAAGGCTGTGCGTCAGGGCTGGCAACTCGGCACGTAAAAATCTTCTGCCAATCATTAGCGGACCGGAATTCCGCTGTGGTGACCCCTAACCGGGAAAAGCTGAAAGACTCAACATTCTCCCAGTATGAATAATGATGCATACTTTCTGTCTTACATAAACTATCATGGTGCATACCAGAGTGTTGTAAGACTGTTTTATTGGTAACATCTTAAAGTGTTTTATGCATCTTCGGTGTAACAAATTTGACCTAGAGGAGTTATAAAACAGACCACTGTTATTAACAATGAAAAAAATGTACCTGCTTTTATTTAAAAATAATTTTTCTAAAGTCATTTTTTCTATTTTTTGTGTCATTTTCTTTGACTTGTCTCCCATTCTGCCTTAAAAAACAACCATACTTGTCAGCTAGTGATATAGGTTAAAATGTTTTTCTTCAAAACTAATCACATAAAAGCTCATTTTTACTGAAATCTTAATTAACAGTCATATTTTAGGCAACACACATGGCAAAAACATAAAAAAACCCTCAGTCTATGTTATGTTTTGCTTATTGCACCTTGATTCTCCTGTTTTAGTGAATGTAATTTTTGTTAGCATATAGCAGCTGTGAAAACTGTGAGTGCAAATGCTGCTGGGCTTTAAAACTTCACTGCTTTTATATGAATGACATTACTTTTTCCCAGGGTGCACTGACCTTAAAGTGATCACATTGAGGAAGGGGATAAAAGTGGCAGGGGGAGTCTAGAAGGTCTTTATTCACCTTTAAACATGAAAATTAGAGTTGGAATTCCACAATTCCATTTTGATGCATTTTATTCACACCCATATCATAGAACAGATTTGTCCATGTCTGCACCACTGCTTAGTTAATTTTGTAGGGTGCTGATGGACAAAAATGTCTGCACTGCAAATGTTGTAGGGGCCTGACCTCTTCCTGATCATATGCCTCTCTAATGTTGCTGGTTCTGCTTCCTGTTGCCTTTCTACATTAAAAGCAGGTGGTGTTGAGAAGTCCTCCATGCCATATGAATTACAACCAACACCTCCTCTGGCTTTAAAATTCTTTTATCACCTGAAGGAAAATGAATGTTAAAGAAAGCTGGACAGATTATCTGGAATTCGTTTTTTTTCACTCAGCACTATTGCCTTGCAGAAACAGAATGCCCTATTTTTATATGGGTTTCCACTCCAGACAAAAGTTCTGTTTATAGTAAATCCATAAATCATTGTATATAAGCACTTTTTCTGGCTTCCATAGAAGTAAAAACACCCCCTGTTTCAGAGTGTAGGTAAAGACCTGGACTTAATTTGTCTGAGTTTTTTGAGAATTGAGTGTTACTCCCACATGAACACTCTGTGTGCTTGGGTTATTTCCAACTCAGTTTTTGATAGTTCAATTGAATTAGCCAGCAGAATTTTAAAAGGATGTATTCCCTGACTCCTCAAAACTAGCATTGTTTCTTTTTGCCTTGTTTTCCTTAGCTAATTATGCTGGTTCTAACTCATTGATTCTTGCTTGTCTGTTACATGGACCTCATTGGTATGATTTTAAAGTAGTACTGTAAGGGTGTCTGCCATAGCTTTCATTCATTTTTCAAACATTTTAGCATGCTGCTTCAGTAACTTTTTCACATAATTGTCTCATTTCTCATCACTCCAATTTAATTTACACAAAATCTTAAGTGTGTCGTGGATGCAGGTTGTTTGTTACGGGCTGCTGTACCAAATAAATGTGCAGTAAGACTTTCAGTTGGATTTACCGAGAGTGCCAAATGGGTTTTTGTCCTTTGGTTGTTTTCTAGTTTAACCTTCTTTTTCTACTTAGCTTTCATTGTTGTCTACATCAAGAGCCTTTGCAACCAATACAGCAAACCTTAAGTACAAAAATTACACAATTCCCATAAACTTAACCAACTATAATTTCATCTTATCACTCTTGTCAGAAGCAAGCTGTGAAGTACACTATTAAGAACAGCTGACCATTAGGAGAAGGTTGTTTAGAGCACATTAATTTATATAATGTTAGGAAACAAAACAGACTGTTGTCAATAAAGCATACAGTAAGACTGAAGTTAAGAGTTTCAAAATATTAGACATCCTGTATGAATATGAAATATGCTAACTTAAAATCAAAAATTATCTTCTGCTACATGAAAATCATTAATATTATCCTGTCATGACGTCATTTTGCAAGTGTGACCCAACAGAAATAAAATCCATTTTCAAATAACCTATATTTGAAAATGACTGGCATATCATCTTTCAAAACTGATTCCATCTATGTCATAACTAGGAAATGAACATAGGTTAGTACTAGGCTAACTGCCCTTGCAAGCCTAGCCAATTATGCCTTGTGAGACTCAAACCCTGTACCTTGTGTTTGTAAGGCAAACACCTTATCCATTACGCCACCCTCCCAACAGTATGTGAAATTAGCATTTGTAAAATGTAAATAAAACACAAATTAGACTGAATTAATTGGCTAGCAAAATCCTGCCTACTGGGAGTGTTTACGCTGTTTGTTTCCAGCTTAACAACTTTCTTTGAAAAATTGTCCATGATATCTGCAGATAACATCTGGTTTATAATTGCCCATTTCTGAACTCAAGTCAGTAGAACCTAGGTGTCATGGAAACTTTAATAAAACACTGACACATCTGGGTCTGGTATTATTTTTTGAGTTGCCATGGTAATAATGAAAAGCCATGAAGCCCTGTTTGGGTCAATACTGCCTTTGATAGTGAGTTTGAAAATATTAAAAATAGTTGTCATTTGTCACGACAAATCTACATAATACCCAAGACGCTTTGCAGTGAGGATGAATGCAAGTGTTTTTCTCTTTGTACTAATATTAGTAGTCTGGCTACATTTCTTCTACAGTGTTGCTGCCAATAAAAACCTCCTTACAGATTCCTCACTTATCATCAGAGTTTATTGCTAGTGCTGACAGAAAACATCCGGAAAGAGTGCAATGTATAATGATTTCACTTTTCACTTTTAAGAGTTTTATTTTTGTAACATTTTAATTAAATTCCTGTGTATTAAATTTTGCATATTTAATGTAAAATGAAATGCTATACTTTTCAAATGAAATGACAAAATTAGAAGAGTATATTTACAAGTATGAGCTACTGTCTTCATCTCAGAGCCTGTAACTTATGCCATTAATGTAGCTGAGATCACAAAACTGTGCAATTAGTTCTTAACAGCATGAAAAGCCAAATATGAATGTATTATTAATAAAGGTAGTAAGTATAATACAGATGTTGGTATTTTCTAGTTCTACGTTAAATGTTTTTATAGGTCATGTGAATATTATATATTTTCAAAGTTAGAATTAACAACACACTTCAGAGCAGTTATTTTCTTTATTTTCTCCGTGCAGTAAACGTTTAAACCGTAATAAAATAGTTTAACATTACAGTCTCTGTTTATATGAGAATATTGTGAATGCAGCAATGAAAATATATTTTATGTAGTATATTGGAAACAAACTACAATTAATCCTGTTAAACTAGCTTTTTCAGGCATTGTGCAAATATGTTTCCTTTCTCTTTCATGGGTTCATTTTAATAAAACAGTAATGAAAAAGATTTCTTACTGGCAAAGAAAAGCTTTACATAGCTGTGTAATGAGTACCAGTATGTTTTTATTTTGGGGCGTGCACAGAATTCATAAATTTGAAAAGTGGAAACTAAATTAGTGTTCCAGGTTTATTTGTTTTTGATTATTTGAGGTTTGTGTTAGATAAACAAACACATTACAGTTACCGTAGTACTCCTTGACCTGGTCTTCATTTGTTAACAGGCATTCCGGGTACCTGAAGTTGTATTCTTGTTAGTGAATTATTTCAAACAACATCACTATGGATTTCATAACTGGTTTAATTTGTGTAATGTCAGGGCTAGGCTTGGTGGGTTGTTCTATAAGAATGGAAAATAATAATAATAATTACTACTAGAGGTATAGACCACATAGAGGGTGAAGGAGCTTATTGCTGGTAAAGTCAGCTATTAACCATCCTGCCTCATAAAGGTTCATTGGTTCACAGGTTCATAGGTTGATACTAGGTTATCTGCCCTAGGGCATTTATAAGCCTAGCCAGAGTGTGTTTGGCTTTCACCACCCTTTTAGATTAGTTGACTGTGCCTCTGTATAGTAGGTCACAGAAGATAGCACTTTTGAGGTTAGTTTACTGTGCCTCTGTCTAGTAGGGACACAGAAGAATCCCAGGGGTAAACCTATGATCTCCCATCCAATTGTTAAGATTTCTCTTGAAGAGGGTCATTGAGGGACTCTGCCTAACATGGATTGGGATTTTGTTCCAGAGTGAGGGGAGCCTCTGGGATATGAATCTGTCCCTCCAGCATGTCCTATTTATTTCTGCGCAGAGGTTTAAGTCCCTGGAGCATGTAGCTTTAAGGGATTTGGATTTCCTGAGGTGGAGCATGTCCATTAATTCTGGGTTGGACATGGCTTTATACGTCAGGCACAGATCACCTCTGAGTAGGTGGTAAGCAACTGAGTAGAGCTGGAGTTTCTTTAGCCTAACTGTGTAGGGCATCTGTTTGAGTCCCTTGATCCTCTTGGTGAGGTACTTTTGGGGTCTTTCCAGTTGCTGCAGGTGTCGGGTAAGTTACATCCCAAATGGGGCATTGTATTCAATTATGGGCCTGATGAGTGATGAGTAGAGGGGCACAATGACCTCTCTTGATCTAGATGTGAACCCTTTCGTGATAAGGTGGGCTATATAGAAGGTCTTTCTAACCACTTTGGCAACGTGATTGTCAAAGGAGAGATTGCTATCTATTTGGGTCCCCAAATCCCTAATTACTGCTTCTGTACTTAATGGATTACCACCTATGTGGTAATTTGTGGGCACTTTGTTTTTCCCAAAGGGGATGACTATGCACTTTTTGGCATTTAGCTTTAGGCCATGGCTCTAGCACCAGTTATCCATCTCTGTGAGACCCTTTTGGAGGATGCTTGTGTCAGTCGGTGAGTCGATTATGGCACCCAGTTTGCAGTCATCTGCGAACTTGGTCAGCCATAGTCCTCCCATGTTAGCCTGTACCTCAGAGAAATATATACCGAACAAGAGAGGTCCCAGGACTGAGCCTTGTGGGACGCCACTTGTAACTGGTTTAGAGTCTGACATGGCACCTGCAATTCTGACCATGTGGGTTCTATCCCTGAGCCAGTTTGCAATCCATCTTGTGATATAGGGGTTGATATTTAAGCTGGTGAGCTTATTTATGATGCCCGAGTGGGGTATTGTGTCGAAGGCTTTTGCTAGGTCCAGGAAGGCTGTGTGGACTACCTTCCCTTCATCTATGGCCTTGGTGACTGTTTCAAAGAAGTTGACCAGGTTCAAGAGGCAAGATCTGCCCTTAACAAAGCTGAATTGGGTAAGATCCAGTGTTTGGAGGTTCCCAATGTCTTTGTTCATGAGTTTCATGATGATACGCTCCATAGCTTTGCAGACCAGGCTAGTCAGGCTTATAGGGCGATAGTTTCCGGGGTCCGTTGTGGCACCACCTTTGTGGAGTGGGACCACTGTTGCTGTATGCCATTCCTTGGGTACATATCCTGTAGTAAGGCTGAGATTGAACAGTGACTATGTGAGGGTTCAGTTCTTCTTGGAGTTCATGTAAGACGCAGCCCGGGACACCGTCCGGTCCCATTGATGCTGTGTTTTTTGCTTTGGAGAGGGCAGCTCTCACCTGTGCATCTGTGATGTCAGGGAGGCTACACTCTGTTGGGATAGACATTTGCTCTTTTGGGGGGGAAGGGGGGGGGGGGTTTGCACTGAATCTGTCTGCCAGGATGTTGGCAATGTCTGTGGGTTCAGTGTATTTTTTGTCATTTTGAACTAACTCAGAGCATATCTGGGAGTTGCCACGCAGGTTCCTGACATAACTAAAGAAAGCCTAGTGATTATCTTTAGCATCTTGTGCAATTTTTCTTTCGAAGCTGGCCTTAGATGATTTTATGAGGGATCGTAGTTTCTTGCTAGTACTGATCAGAGATGCCTTCCCTTTTTGGGATTTTGCTCTTTCATGTAGTATCTTCCTCCTTCTGTTGTATAGCTTATTTATGGCTGGGGTCCACCAGACAGGTCTCCTGCCTTTGGAGGAATGAGTTTTGGTTTTATTTGGGATAGCACGATCCATTCATTCCTGTAGGTGTCCATAGAAAGCATTTGTAAAGGATTCTGCGGTTTGGGCCATATTTTCCACTGGCCCGGGGGCTTTGAAGGATTCCACCTCAGTTTTAAGAAGTGTGAAGTTTGCTTTTGAGAAGTTCTTCACCGTGGTTTCCTTGGCTGGGGGTGGGGGCGGGATATGGATGTCCAGTGAGATTAATTTATGGTCAGATCTTACCAATGAGGGGTATACCTCTGGTATGGAACATAGAGTCCCCATGTTGGTGATGATCAGGTCCAATGTGTTTTCCCCTCTTGTGGGAGTGGTGACCAGTTGTTCCATAGCATTTGGGTTTATAAATTCTAGGAACTGTTGGGCGAGGGTGTTGGAGCTTGAGTAGTACTCCCAGTCTATGTTTGGGTAGTTGAAGTCACCCAATATAATGGTGTTTGGAGAGACCTTCATATTCTCCAGTGTTCTCAGGAAAGCCGAGTGGGGTTCCTGAGTTTGGGAGGGTGGTCTGTAGCAGGCTACAAACTGAAAGGCAGTTTTGCCCACTGTTAGTTGCACATGGATGGCCTCAGATGCTTCATGCAGTGCCACTAACCTGGAGGTGTGGGTATCTTTGATGAATATGGATACTCCCCCTCCTTTTGTGGTTCGGTCTGAGTTTTGGGGCCGAAAAGCATGGTATGAAGTATAACCTGGCAGTGCTGGGGTGCTCTCGGGAGCCTTGAACCAGGTTTCTGTTACTGCACAGATATCGATATTCTCCATACTGAGGAGAGCCTCGAGTGAGTGCATCTTGAGGTTTAGACTTCTGGCATTGAGCAGCATTACCCTTAGTTTCTTTTTCTTTGTGTTGTCTATGGAGGTGGGTTTGTCTTTTGAGCCTTGCCTAAAAAAGGCACTATGGGGGTGGCAAGAGCCTTAGCCAGTATTCGAAAGCCCAGGGGTGACAGGTGCAAGCCGTCCCTAGCGAAGCAACGTTGCTTGTCATGCATGTCATCCCACTATTCTAATACTTTTCTGTTGTTTTTGAGGGCTTCATTAGCTACTCTGAAGCCTAGTACCACGTTGAAAGAGATCATCTGTGTTGTTAATTATGTTTAAGATTTGGAGAAACTGTTAACTCATGAAGTGTCTCATGTTGTTAAAAACAGAGAGTGAATGGCAAAGTCTCTTGGCCACCTTTGTGTAGATAATAATGAATTCTTGTACTACATTAAACAGGATACTACAATCAAAACTAAACCTAGTCTTAAAATTAGATGTCATTCTGCAATGGTCTGCTATGTGGCCACACAGACCCAGCTGCAACCTGTTCATTACTTAATATACTGTCTCAGTACAATTCCACCTGAAGTTCATAAATGAAGGTGCATAAAAAAGTAATTCATCAAGGATAAATAATATCTCATTGATATTTAATTTTTTAATGTTTTGCAGAATGATTTTTTTCAGTTTGCCTTGCAGAATGCATAGAATAAATTTCCATTTACATTTAATTCTCCTGAAATAGTGTTTTGCAATAGAATATAATTCTAAATTAAGTCATATTACAAAGTTCCCTTTCTTTGCCATGTTGGATTCTGCATATAGCTCATTGCATATACGTCAATATATTTCAGAAGCCATGCATGGTTGTAACTATAAAACCTTATTTGAGCTCCCCCTCCCTTGCAGCTGACCATCAACTGCCACCAACTGCTCCCTACTTTCATCAGATCTACTGGCCCCATGTTGCCTCCCACTGGCTCAACCCATCCCCATGTTAGACACTGGTGTAGCATCATATTGCTGCTGGGGAGTGTATTCTAACACCTACAAGGTCAACATGGAACCTTTGGGAGCTCTGTATATTTGTTGTGTTGGTAGATGCATGCATGCCTCCACCGATGCATAACTGCCACCTAAGAGGTATATCCACCTGGCAGCACAGTGATTCTAGGCTGCCTCCCTCTCCCCAACATAGGTGAGCTGATTTTGGCTGCTCACTATTCCCCTCCCCCTCCACCCACCTCTTGTGCCACTAGTTGAACCAATAGGTGGGGTTATCTGGGTTGCAGTAAAGGCTTTATCCCTCTTGGCCATGGGACTGCTTTCTCATTTGAGCATATTTTTAGAAATTGTGGCACTTGTTTATATTTAAAAGCACTAATGGTTCTTATGAGCACTGGTGATTCTTATGCAAGTGAGTCAGTATAATAACATGTCAAGGTATACCTTTTATTTATTATTAAATATCAGGGTTAATCTTGTGGGTAGGTGCCACTCTTTAAGCAATTTCAGTTCTTTTTTAAACATTACTCTTCATCGTTTTTCTGTTCTGGGTCTTAATTTCAATTCAGTCTTTGTGAGACAAAGTTAAAATTAGACTGATAATGTTTAGAAAACATACACACATGCTTAACTGGTTTTAGCATGAGACCCCTGTGTGATTCACCCATCAGTTCAGTTGTTTGGAGGCACAGTGTCCATTGATATTGCTGCCATTCTGGTTTAGTTACCTGCTTGGTTGCTGGGGAGGTGTAAGCAGCTTTCTCTAGCTTGCTGTTTCTAGCCAGGGTGGTGGACAAGTGACTTCTCACAGCTTACATAAGTTTAAAGTATTTATTTATTTGTGTACGTAGTGATCAGTACCTACACAATGTGTGGCACTGTAGTGACCAGCACCTATATAATGTATGACATTGTAATGACTAGTCTTGTACAATGTATGAGATTATAGTGAGTGTCACCTTTATGATGTATGCTGCAGTGGTGGTGGTCAGTAGGGCAATATATGAGAATGTAGAGGAACCACTCTTATGCAGCCTACCAGCCTTCAACTGTGATGATTGTAACCCAGTGTATCAGACTCTAGTGACGAGCTGCTGAGACTGTAGCGACTGCCATTTACATTGCAAGAGCCTATACTAAGAATCACCAATGCAGTGCATGATGTTATCATGACTATCACCTATATAAGAATTATAACATGTTCAAAAGAATTGCGAGCACTGCACCACAGAAAGGATAAATGGAAATGAAATAATGACTGCAGTTTATTGAACACAATAAAAATAAAATAGATATGTTTTTAGTGCTTTTGGCCTCAAAATGTCAGACTTCATCAGAACTTTTGAATTGTGCATGAACACCATATACAAATAATTTCAAAACTCACATGCAACAAACCCCATCCAATCAAAATTACCAAATAATTAAACAATAGGTAATTCATCAACCCCTTCAAGTGACTTAAATGCAGTAATACCTAAAATTAAACTAAAAATGTATATACACAAATATATACAAAAATGCTTAAAAATGGTTTGCTTGATCCAATAAAAAAAATAATTAATAGTGATATACACACAACTAGAAAAATATGTTGAATACCAATATATTAAACAAATTACAACATAAAAAAACTTCATAACTTTGCTGCATGAATTTTTAACACACTGAAAATAGAAATATTATCGTTTAGCGCAGGGAACACCCCTGAGTCCAATTTAAAGTGCCACTACTCTTAGTATTCGACTCTACTGCATGCTGGATTAGTTGTTGAAGAATTATGACATGGCCATTGCCAATAAATGTATAAAGCTGCATTGATAACCACCTATACGATGAATGAGAATGAAGACAGTATTAAAACTGCTCCTAGATGTGTGTGCACTATGTTTGTCCTGAAATGGACCCTATCCAGGGCTTGTTTCCTGTCCTTACACCTGTTGCTCTCCAGTCAACAGCTTTGAGTTTGCCAAATTGCAAGACTACACACGATCTAAAATAAGAAATCCCCAAGCCAGAACAACAGTGTAGTGGTAGTGAGAAGCACTAATGGATGCCAGAGAATATTGCTGGTATGACAGGACGGCACCTTCATAGGATACTGCAGCAAATAAAATGACTATAAAGTAAATTAAACGATAAAGGCACAGATACAGTCAAGTCCAGTAGTGAAAAATAAAATATAAACCAGAGCAAAATTTTACTTAAATTATTCCACATGGAGTAGCCGTTAGTGTCACACTTTCAGAGAACAATCCACTCTTTCCAGATGTGAACCATAACCTCTGATTTGGAAATGCTGCTTTTTGTCCTAGATGATTCACGCTCACCAGGAAACTGTTCAGTACATGTCAGAAATTACAGTCTGTTGAGACCAGTGGGGTAAAACTGCCTGCAAAGAACAAAGATACAAACTTCAACTTCCTACACTAGACACTCTCCAAATCTAGACAACACATTAAAAACCTGGCCCTCAAAATCATGAGCAGGAGAAGAGACAAGACTCACCTTTGGTGGAGTCCAATGCTAACCATTAACATATGTGATTAAAGTGAGAATGTAGCACACAGCTGCTATACTTTGTAAATACAGGGACCAAATTACAAACAAGAGCAGTCTTGTGACTTACATTGTTACTGTAACTCTCACAAGACACTCAACGGTACATGGTCAACAGCACATGTAGACCATACTGGTGACCTCCTATGACACTTATATATATTCAAGGCTAAAAACGTTATCCCCCTACGGTTTGGCAGCTGGGATGGAATACACACTGTTCCTTCTAAATCAAAAGTTCAGGAATCAGGTGCAGTTTCATTTTCAGCACCTTAAAGTCAAGTAGAACTCTGTTTGCCTTCCGTGCGACAATGAAAAGAAAAGTTGGTACTAGAATGTCCAGCATCTTCAGTATTTCTGGCTAAAATGTATCCACTCCTCCCAACTTGCTGCCTAACAACTGTTTGATTGTAACACTGATCTCATGTACAGGAATGCAACCAGTCCTTCCAGCAATACTTCCTCAACAGAGGATATGTCCACTTTGGTTAAGGGTTTTTCAGACTGTTCCATTTACCTCCCAGCAGTGTCACCAGCTGAGGTGAACGTTTTATCATTCTTGATGAGAATAGCTTGAGCAGTGTCTCTCCATAACCCTTAAGTCACAGGATGGCCTGCCATAATCTCTTTGAGGGCAACACATTCTCCATGTTCTTACAAAAAACATTCAACGTGCAGGCCTTTACTTTGTTGACTGCTACAATATGTTGCCTTCCGGGCCTGTCAGTACCTGTCAGTCAAATCTGAAGACTTTCTTCCACTGTCATTGCATGGGAGGCCCCTAATTTAACTTGATTTTTCCTCACCTTTGTTTTTTACCTGCAGGTCTTAGGCTTATCAATATGACAAGCACTGACAACTTTTCAGCTACATCTCTTATGTGCTGCCTCAACTACTGAGGCGTTCAATATGGACAATTTAGAGTCCGTATTCCCAAATTCCCCTAACATATGATGATATATTTTGATGTGATATGATGAAAATGGTCTTTACAGACTCCAAGTCCATGGCTTGCCTGGTATATACATGTATACATACATACAAATATTTCAAGCACAGGCATTAATGCTCTTCTAGCCTGCCAGTGTATCAAAACAGTTGTTTCCATAATAAGTGTCCAGGCTGTTCTTAAAAATATCTAAACTAGTACTTGCTTTAATGTAATTTACTAGTCTGCTCCATGCATCAGCTACTCTCTCAGAAAACCAATTAGTACACTTCTCATTCCTACAGAATCTTCTACATAGGTTGTCTGACGATTCTCTGCTACTTTTTGATAACCCCAAACATTCACAGAGATAGTTGTCTCTAAATGTTCTATATACCTGAATAAGATCTCCTCTTAAATATCTATATGAGACACTGTACAAGTTCAGATATTTTAGTCTTTCATAATAATGTAAATTTTCACATCCATGGATTCCCATGGTATATTTCTGCTGTACCATTTACCGTTTACTCATGCTTGTTTTTTTATAAGGTTTCTGTATTGTTATCCTCAAGTTTGGGTTTAATGTAATTAACACACAATAACTTCATTGTTCCTGATTTCCTAGACTTAATAAATCTTTTTATACAACCTGTAGTGCTATAACTATCATTAACCACTTGGTTGTGATGATTAGAAAAACTCAAAGCTGGATCTGTTCATGTACCCAGGTCCTTAAATGAATCTGCAGTTTCAATCACTCTATGCTGTATTAAATAATCACCTCTCAATGTATGTCTCCCAAATGTCATATGCTTAGTTTTTGATATATTTATCAGCGTATTATTCTTCTGTGCCCAAATGGTCAATTTAGTCAGGTTCTTTTGCAGGCATGCCCTATCTGTAACACATGTAATTAGTTTACTCAATTTCAAGTCATTTGGATACAAACTGTAGAACACCTCAGATGAAAAAGATGGGTCTGAAAGATACAAGTTAAACAAGTAAGGGCCTAGGATAGGGCCCACACCCTGACTGTAATCAAGAATTTCACCTGTCCAATTGCTGTATGATACTTGCCATGCCATATTTGTAAGCTGTACAGCTATTCATCTTCTAAAGAATACATCAATACCTAGATGTTCTAATTTATTAATCAGTATTTCGTGTATGACCCTGTCAAATGCTGAAGACAGATCTATGTAAATTCCATCACAGCTCATTTTTTTCATTCACAACTTTTATTTTACTGTTATAGAACATCATGTTACAGGTGGTAATAGATCTATTTTCAACATATGCATACTAGTACCTGGTTTCAAGCCCCAACCTTTCCAATTCTGACAATAACTTCTCCAATATTACCTTTTCCGTTATTTTTCCAGAGCATGAAAGTAGACTTAAAGTTCTTTATGACTCTGGGTTTGTCCTACTACCCTTTCCTTAAAGCCAGGTTTAATAACTGCATGTCTCCAATCTTGAGGAATCTCCCCATTTTTATACAACCTCGTAAATAATAGATATAATGATACTGTAAGTTCTTGCTGAGGTGTTCTCAGGTCATTATTACTAATTCCTTCTCCTCCCTGTACTTTGCTTGGATCCAGTTTACATAGTTCTTTTTCAATATAATCTAATTTGAATTTGTTATCTGAGGTTGCCTGGATGTCACTAGGACAACTTATCACCCTCTTTGTGGAGCCAAACTCTTTTGCATAAGATTTTGTAAATATATCTATAATCTGTTGTGTCTGAGAATAAATTTTAGAATCTACTGACAGTTCATCAATTTGTATGTGTTTACTCATTCCACCCCTTATGTATCTATAAAATGGTACCCTATTATGCTCAATATCTTTATATAAAATTTCTTCAAATTGTTCTTGATCTTGTCTCACACTATGCTTAATTTGTTTGTCCAGCTTGTTTGTTTCAGTTTTCAAAGTTGCGTTTGACCTGTTTTCCATTTATTTTATTTTTTTGTCTGTTACCTCAGTCAGGTATCTTGCTCTTATGGAAATATATTCCTCTGACGCTGTATGCCTAGATGCTGATGCTAAACATTTTTTTTTTTGATTCTTTGCACTTAATTTCTCTTTCAAAAGTTTCCACATTCCTTTTGAAGTTTTTTTCATTGAGTGCATCATTCCAATTAGTTTTACATTGCGACCGTTTTGTTTCCATATCTTCTTCTTCTTCTTCTTTCGGCTTTTCCCGGTTAGGGGTCGGCACAGCGGAACTCCGGTCCGTTAATGATTGGCAGTAGATTTTTATGGTGCCGAGGTGCCACCCGATGCCCAGCCTTCAATGAAGACACGCCCATTCACGCATGTCTTTCAAACACCACTCGACCGCAGGGAGGACATGCAGACTCCACACAGAAGGCGCTCCAGCCGAGAATCAAACGGAAGAAACTCTTCCTTCCATATAATCTGTAATTAATCTTTTGTGCATTGGTTTAGATATCAGTTTGGCAGAATTATCTAGCAACAAATTAACCTTTATAACCCCACGATCACGGCACATCAATGGTGGTAAAATTTGACATGAAGTAACAGTCATTTCTTTAAGAACACAAACAATGTCTGGTATGTTCTATAGTTTTTTTTTTTTACATTCTGAAGCAATTGTTGTTCCTGAACATATGTTGTGAATAATTTCCTTACTAACGTTGTTGAATCGATATTATTCCAGCCAGTTTCTAGTAAATTTAAGCCCCCAGCCACTATTACTGTTCCTTGCTGTGTTTCATGCAAGAAATGTATGAATTCCTCTGGGTCATCAGCACTTGGCTTCAGTGGTCTATACACTCCAACAATTGTTGCATGCTCCAGGATTGCCTTTATTATCACAGTTACACAAACTATAATATTGGTGTTATCATTGAACATGTAATAATCACAGGTCACATAATTATCTTTAATCTCTATCATAACACCTCAATCTGATTTTTTTGTTAGAATGTTTGTTATAGTAAAAACATTTATACCCTGATAGAACTGGTTTCCAGTCATTGTTCTTTAGTCATGTTTCACAAACAATAGCAATATCAATCTTGTGGGAACATAGAAAATATTCCAATAAAAAAATATTATTAATGCTTCTAGCATTAAAAACCGTCATAGATGTATCAAATGTTGCTATCTGTGAACTGTTACATTTTCAATAATCATTTTTATTGTTTTGCAAAACCATTATACATTTCACACACTATTTACATTATGTACAATATTGCTTCCAATGTTTTAGTTCCATTTTGAATTTCCCTATAATACATTAAGAATAAATATCATTTTAACCAAGTACAGGAAAATAAAATCACAAAAAATTAAACATAAAAGCATCTACAATAGACAATTATAAACCAACTCAAGCCAATAATTTGTATTATTTCTACATTTTCTATCTAATCCAAGAATGTGTTGGTACACATACAGAATGTCCTGAACTGTTACATTTTCAACTTGGCAAAAATCCTGCCTTGTGTTTGTCAAATACTGCAAAATATCTGCTGCAAAAATTATCTTCCTTTATACTGACAAATGTATACCATCCTGTCTGAACACATGTTCCCAAAATTAGGTTCGAATGCTCTACACATTTCCATTTTTTAAATCTGGACATTTTTTTTCATGTAGGTATTTATCAATTTTTTTTCATTCACAGTGACCTAACTATCCTTTCTATATGTGATTTGTGAAAAACATGTCCTAACACCTGTACAAGTTATGCTATCTGAGAGAGCTGTAAATTCCCTACTAACAGTCAGAGAGTCCTTGCTGAAGAGATCATTTGTAATGATTTGAATAAAACAGATCCGTACTTCTTTACATTAAGGCACTCTAAGGCTCATCTCACATCCTCAAGCTTTGCTTCTGGCAAGCAAAACACTATTTAGTGTTCATTATCTTCTCTGCAAATGAAAGTATCAGTTCCTGTAATAACTGAATCGCAAATTACAAGAATATCTTTTCTCACCAGATCTGAAGAATCGTCATCTTCTTATTCAGAAATATCTGCTCTATCAGTTGTCACAAAGGAATGATCTGTATCACCACTAATCATGTTAATCCCACTGCTTTCATTGCTTATTACAGTTGCAAGCATACACTTCTCATCCAGCTGACTTTGTACATCCACAGCCTGAGCCATGTTGCAGACATCTGTCTTTCTCATTTTTTTCTTATAGTAATGTTCTTCACTCCTTCCACATTCAGTTTTGATTTCTTCCTTTTCTCCTGCCACTTGCATCTTTTTTTCTACTTTCACTTGTCTTGTCTCCATATAATAGACGAGCCTTCATGGATTCTGTTCAAGCATTATTATGTACAAACACACTACGATTATAGCTATTAACTTTAACTTAGGTAACTTATGTACAAGCTAACTACATTCATTCTCACATGCTAACTATCTGGCTGCACTTTCAGAATTGCACTAGGTACAACACATGCCCGTTATTTATATGTGCACAGTCATCACTTACTGTGCTTCGTAAAGACACATACACACTGTGCTCTACATCCTGCCTCTTTTTAGAAAATGCAATACAGAGGATATCAATTAACATGCAAGTGCTACTAATAGCTTTTTTTGTCGTGCATTACACAAAATTATGTATGTATATACAGTTATGTCCAAGTCGCCGTGTATCTCACACCCAGTCTGGTCATGCGACCAAATTGTTTGCTGTAAAACTGGGATTCAGGCTTAGCAACTGGACTCATTTCTTTAGAGTGCTCAACCTTTGGAGTGTCGGGAACATTCTTAGGACTGGAATCAGATGGTATGACATGTTCTGGAACAGAAACGATGTTTGAATTATTCTGAGACTTAAAGTCTGTATGTTGCAATAACAGTTCTGGTACAGAAAGGTGGTGCCTTCATTTCCTCCTGAACTCCACACCCTCAGAATCTACAAAGTAGGATCTTGACTCAGTACAAACACCTGTTACCTGACCAATCCAGCCAAAACCTTTCTCTGTTTGTATCCTCACTGTCTTTCCTTCTTTCAATGGATGAAGAAATCTGCTCGATTTGTCATAACTGGACTTCTGGATGGAAAAATTGGGCTCTGATGGTTCTGTTGTTTTTAGCTTTAGGCCTCAATAAACTGGAACTAATAGGCAGTGTTGTTCAGGTTTGCCTGGGTAAACATATCTGAGCAGGTGAGCCAAGTACATTGTAACGGGGTATGTTTCTGAGATTAATTAGACTTAAGAAGGTATTGGTGTTGTCACGCTTTGACCTTTCAAGTAATTGCTTTGCACTCTGCACTGCATGTTCAGCTAGTCCATTTGATTGTGGATATTCTGGACTACTAGTAACATGCACAAAGTCTCATTCTCTTGCAAATTTCTGAAATAACTGACTAGTAAATTGAGTACCATTGTCAGAAATAACTTTGTGTGGACTACCATGGACTAAGAAATTACCTTTCAACTTGGTAATAACATTAGTGGATGTTAGATTAGGTAGTAAGTCAATCTCAAACCAGTTTAAATAAGAGTTTACCAATACTAAATAATGCTGATTGTTCCATTTGAATATGTCAGTGGCAACTGTTGACCAAGGTAATTCAGGAACTTGACTTAGCTGAAGGGGTTCTCTTTGCAAATGTGGTTTAGTACTATTGCATACTAAACAAGAAGAAAGTACTTTATCAATGTCTTTAACCGGAAAATACTAGTTCTCTCACCCCTCTTTTGGTAGAGCCAGAACCTGGGTGACCACGATGTAAAATCTGAATATATTCATGTTGTAAGGAAGCAGGAACAACAATTTTGGGACCTTTGAAAATAATGCTATCTTCCATCAAAATCTCATCTCTGTAAGGAAAATAGGTTTGCACTTCAAGTGGTGCACTAGATTGTTTTGACGTCCATCCAACATTAAAGTAGTGTTTGAGCTTTTGCAAAATTGGATCAGTCTTTGCATGATCTTTCAGCTCATCAAATCTCGTGGTAGAAAAATTATGCACTGCCATTAAGTCAAAGTCAAAATTCTCTGTGTAAAGTTATTCCGTTGTATTTCTGGGTGATCTGGATAAGGTATCAGCCAGATAAAAAAGTTTGCCTTTTGTATAGACCATTTTGAAGTTGTACATTTGTAATTTGAGCATCATTCTTTGTAATCTCACTGGAGCTGAATGCATAGACTTCTTTAGAATGGTAACTAAACATTGGTGATCAGTTTCAATTTGAATAGCTCAACCATAGATATTATCATGAAACTTTGAGCATGCAAATACTATTGCCATAAGTTCTTTCTCAATTTGAGCATACTGCATCTCAGTTTGTGTAAGTGTTCTAGATGCATAGGCTACTGGTCTGCCTTCCTAAAGAATAACTGCACCAAGACCAAATTTTAAGCATCACAGGAATGAGTGACTGGTTTATTTACATTATAGTATCTTAATGTAGGTGGGGTGGCAATGTTATGCTTAAGTTCTTCTAATGCCTTCTGGTGCTGTTCCAACCAGGACCATGTAACAGTTTTGCGTGTTAGCTCTCTTAAAGGTGCTGTCAACTCACTGAAGTCTTGTATAAGCTTTCCTAGATAGTTGACCATGCCAAGAAAACACTGTAGAGCTTGAATATTATCTAATGCTGACATCTCAAGAATAGCTACTTCCTTAGACGGGTCTGGTCTTAAGCCAGTGCTGGTAAATAAATGACCTATATATGTAACTTCTAGTAGTCTGAATTTGCACTTTAGAGGATTGAGGTTTACGTTCACTTCATGTGCTCTGTCTTGAACTCCTTTAAGGTTTCTGTCATGCTCTGCTTCACCATTGCCTCCAAACAATAAATCATCTACTATTATGGCACAAGGATAACCTGAAAAAAATTGCTGCATTGTACACTGGAAGATGTCACTTGCAGGATTTATTCCAAATGGCATCCTAAGGAATCTATATCTGCCAAACTGGGTAACAAAAGTGGTCAGTAATGAGGATTTGCGATCAAGCATCACCTGCCAAAATGAACTTTTTGCATCTAAGACAGAAAAAACAGTGGCATTCGGTATTAGGGCTGTGACCTCTTTGACTGTATGCATTGAATGATGTGAACTCTTTAATGATTTGTTCAAATCTCTTGGGTCAATACATATTCTGATTTCATCTGAGCCTTTCTTGTAGGTTGCTACCATAGACGATACCCATTCAGTTGGTTTTGTAACTGGACAAATTACACCTTGCTGCACCATTTTATCCAACTGAGCTTTGACTTTATCCTGCATAACTATTTGAACTTTTATTGCTGGCCTGACTACAGGACTGACCTCTGGATCTGACTTCATAGAATACACAACTGAAAGTTTGCCCAACTTGTCATCGAAAACATCAGCATACACTGGGAAAATAGCTTCAGAAAAATTGGAGCTACGATATGTGCTTATATGATGAACTTCATTGGTAAAACAAAGCAGATTAATTTTTAAACTGTCTCTGAGACCCAATAATGACTGCACAGGTCTTCAAACTACATACAATAACAAGTTGTAACAGTTCTTAGTCAAATAACATGAAAGTACTACAGAGCCACTGGTTTGAATTTCTTCACCTCCATAAGCAACAAGTTTCGCACTACTAGCCACATTGAGTTGTTCATTAGTTCTCACCTTAGAAAATGTATATGCTGATATAACATTACACTTTGAACTGTCTACTTCAAGCTCAGTGGATTTGTCATTGATCTGGACAGTACAAAACACTTCATTCCTTGCCAATAAATTCACTGTGTCGACCCTGTCACCAATTACTGATACACCATCTATACAGAAAGTAGAGTGCTGCAATTCTACTTGATCAGTTTTCTTTTTTGAATGACCTCTCATTTTAACTGTGAGAGGTTTAGTTGATATTCAAAACTTTTGAAAAAAATGGTTCCATTTTTTACACTTGTGGCATTGCTGACCAAATGCTAAGTATTTTTCTGTTTTAGACTCATGATATGCAGCACAATTGCAACAGTTATCAATAAAGCTAGATTTGGGTTTTGCTGGCTCACACTTGTACTGCATGAGCATTTTGCCAATTCACCCTTGTATTGTACAGAGCATGCTCCTTCCTTAGAACTTGCTGAAAAAACTACATGGTTTCCCTGGTGAACCAGCAGTGGCTGTGGCTACCATGTGCTTAGGCCTGTTTCTGTTTGCCACTTGTTGCATGCTATCTACATTTGCTCTGGAGCCTGCTGAAATCATGCTCTTGTCACTTGCAAGCATACTTGTGTGTCTTTCTGTAACTTCATGAATTTGACAAAACTCAATGGCTTTACTCAACGTTAAATCACTGTCATGAAGCAAAATCTTTCTCACAGCAGTACTATTAATACCACACACAAGATTTTCCTTTATCAGCTCATCTTTTAAGTCACCAAACTGACATGTTTTAGCTTTGTTTCTCAGGTCAGTAATATAAGCTGCAAAAGTTTCCCCTGATTTCTGATCTCTTGTGTAAAACAAATGCCTCTCTAATGTAATATTTGTCTGGGGGTTGCACATTTCCCTGCATTTGTGCTTCAAACACTCGGGGTCTTCTCTTGATTCAGCCTGTACAACAATATGACAATTTTCACCTTCTCCCTCATATAGTATCGGTGCATACACAAATGAACGCTCTCTTTCAATGGCCTCAGATCCAGCTAGGTTTAGCAAAATGAATGCCCTGGTGCATGCATCTTTGTCAGATTAAGCTACTTGTATAAAAATATCATACTCTTGCTCAAATATTCTCCAGGTCTCTGCAATATTCTGATCAAATGCAAGTGGTGAGTGCTATAAAAGTCCATCTGGCATGTTAACACATAGCATTAAAGGATTTTTACAAATATGCATGAATACACATGCTTACACATATGCCAGAAATTTATGCCAGTACTTGTAACTTTGCCCAATGGCACAGCAAGCCTCTGAATGACTGAATTATGCGAAATAAGTTTCTTGGGCACTTTAACACTCTCAAAATTGTCATACAGCAAAATTAATTTATTATCATTTTAAGAAACATTTCGAATAACTGAACTGTGCAAATGAATTGGGCAGAAGAAGCTCAGAGTAAGAAACATTTTGAAGTAACTGCACTTTGTGAATAGACACACCCAGCACAAGAAACTTTTCGAAATGGCTGTACTTTGACTGCACTTTACGAAATAGTTGCATTTTGCCCACAATTAAACTCTTCGGAATATATGCACAGTAATAAGCACACACTGTAAGCACTTTTGCACACTTTGAGATACTTCAAATAACTGTAGTTATGCCCTTGATACAATACAAAATCACGGTTATGCCAAAACACAGTACTTTACCAAAGAAAATGCAGTTGCCTTGGTTTATTTATGCTTAATGTGCCCTTTTTTACCCTTATTATATTAATTTTGCTCGTTTAATCTCTTTTTATGCCCATTGTACTTTTCTTGTGCTTCTTTTACTCTAAGCATGCCCATTTTGGTTTAAACACATTAGTTTCACTTTACACATACTCGTTTTGCTTAAAACATAATCGTTTTGGCTTTAAACATATTTGTTTTGTCTAATATTACTTAATTAATAAACCTTTTGTGCCTCTCACTTGTTTAATAATGTGATTTGTGCCCCTGTAATGCTCTGTTTTATCCTTTTTATAAAGTAAACTTACTGTTTCAGTTTTCGTTATCTTTGGTTCTTTTCTGACTCTTTTTCATGCTCGTTTCTCTTAGTTTGCCTTCACTGTTATCTCTGCACCTCGTGGCTCCAAATATTAATCTCTGGAATCCTGGTTCTGACACCATGTTGTTCATCTTGTCACAATATAATAGACAAGTCTTCCTGGGTACTGTTCAAGCAGCTTTATTATGTACATACACATTATGATTATAGCGATTAACTTTAACTTAAGTAACTTATATACATACTAACTACATTCGTTCTCACATGCTTACTCTCTGGCACTAGGTACAACACGTGCTCGTTATTTATATGTGCACGTTCATCACTTGCTATGCTTCTTAAAGAAATATACACACTGTGCTTCATATCTACCTTATATCTACCTTCTGTTTTGGAAAAATACTGCCTTTTTCTGTATACTGAAGGCTTTCTGATAGAAAACTTTCATCATTCTCTGTAATCTGTGCATTCGATAAAGCAGTGTCCATTTTAGTATGTATTCTCTTTACTTTACAGATATTTATCAGTTTACTTTTTTTCCTTGTTATTTGTTGTGAGCTTCTTTCTTCCTTTTTTATTTCCTTCTAAAATATCTGAATCTACAGATTGTTGAATACTTGTATCCAGAATTCCAAAGTTGTCAGGGGCATTGGCTTGTTACATAGGAGTTGAGTGATCTTTACAGACAATAGACACATCCTTTCCTAAATGTGTTCCATTTGCTCTTTGTGTAACAGTATCTGTCTCACCAGTCCAGTCATTAATATATGTAACAACAGGTCTCCAAAATGTACTAATTACATGAGTGAAATCATCATCAGTAAGTCTAGCTTTACCACTAATAATGGTAAGCAAATCATCAAACTTTTGACACGAGGAACACAGATCACCAGTGTTACCAAGTGTTACCTTTAAATATACATAACATTTAGTACATTGTCCAAGATACTTGTGCTTTAGCAAATCATTAATCGCACACTCATTTAAGGAATCCATATTCAGCTGCAAATGAATAAAGAATTCTTATTCCCAGCATTCCCTGGTATATTAGAGTAGTGATCATTCAGACTCCATATCCCTGACCTCCTGTGGTGTATAAGAGCAGTCAGACACATATTTTCAAACCTCATGTGATATAGCAGCAGGTTTCATTCAGACTCCCTATCCCAGATCTTCCTGGTGTATGAAAACTGGGACTATTCAGACTACATATTCAAAACCTTCCCTGGCATACAGGAACATGTTCCATTCAGACTCCATGAGCTTGGCTTCCCCTGCTGTATGAGAACAGGAACAGGAACCATATTCTCTGCTTCCTTAGTATATGGGAAGAGGTTCCATACATCCTCCATATCTCAATCATCCCATGGTGTATGGGATCGTATATGGGAAATGGTCAATTCAGACTCCACATTTTTGGTCTCTCCTGGTGTATTGGAGAAGCTGTTATGAAGGCAAGACTTGACCTCATCTTGCACCAAAGCATCTGCTAGAAATTCCTAAGATATATGTTTGTATCTTGTAGGTCTGCCCAGCCACTGCCTTGACTGTCTGATCCAAATCAGCATCAAGTCACAATCAGTTAAAAGTTCAGCAAATCTCTTGACCATCTTATCCAAAGCATATGGTCAAGTATATAAAATATACAGTACCAAAACAAGTAAAATACCAGATTCAGAAAGCATATAAATGTGTAGCTGTAAAATGCAGAGTTCATAAGCTATGTGAGATATATCAATGCATGTTTAAAGCTACGTACATGCCTGTGTGAGAAATGTAAGCTTTTAGAGGGTATTTGTGGATGGATAAGGTGGTTTTCTCTTCATTCAGTGAGGTAGGAAGTTGTGCATGTACATGTCACAGTGAAGAAACTTAGTGCCATCTAGCATTAGCTGTACCTTAAACTTCTCTTGCAGCCTTTCATTTGCTAGGAAGTGGTTTTAAGAAAGCAAGGGGTGGTAAATATTCACAAAGACTTTCACATAAGGAATTCAAAGTCTTACGGGCAAATTAGGTCCAAACTAATGAATTGAAGGTGATCCTGTAATGTGACAGAAGCCACTGAAATGTAGATGACATTGCTGTAATCATAACTGTATTAGGTCACCTCTAGATATGAAGTGCGTGCTTAATCGTAATGATGTTGGGCAGGTGGAAGAAGTGGACTAGATAGAACCACATGCCTTGTCCTTAGCAGTGAAGTCACTCTTTAGAAGACGACCCAGTTCTTGTACCGTAGATATGAAACAAAATTCTACAATGATAAGCATGCTCAATAGAAATAATATCACTTCTAGTGGGAGCCTGTACAGTCATTCAGCCTTGACTCTTGGTCCATTCATGTTACATGTTGTCCCTTCCACAGCTTCATGTGTGATTTGGAGGAAGAATCAAAAGAGATATTAACCTGAGTGCTCTCTGAGTAACTGTGACACTACGATCTGTCTTTTGATAGTGTCACTTGGGCAGAATATGGATGGAAAATGGAATCAGAGACAAAATTCAGCAATGGAATTCATTCAGTGAACAAGGCCCAGGTACTGTTTGCAAGACCTGTCAAATTCATAAAAAGAAAACCAGTGTAGCACTATAATAGGCAGACAACACTGGGTTCTCAGCTACACAACATCAATACCTTACTCTAACTTATTGATCAGTGGTATGTCTACGATTCTGTCAAATGCTGAAGTTAAATCTATACATCACAGCACAATTTTTCATTCATAGCTGTTACTATATTGCTATAGAACATCATTACAGGTGGTAATATATGTGTGTTCAGTGGCTTCAGTTGGAAATATTCTCACAAAACTATAGTCAGGAGCCTGACGCTGCAGGCAAATCATTGAGGACCACAGTGCCATTTAATGCTTGAGCCTATAATGTGCAATATCATTCTCATTGTTAGTGAAATTCAGTATGGTGGCAAAAACTGAATCTGCTCCAAAAAGGGTTCTGGAATTTATAGGATAACTAATAGTCATTCATCTGTTGTGTCAAAATCTGCTGAAGAACCTTCTATAAAAAGAGAAGATTGACAGTAGAGTATTAGTTTCCTAGGTCAGAGCTTTCCAAAGAGATCTTTAAAGAAATGACAACTAGAACTTTCTTAGAAGCTATTTTGGAAATAAGAAAAAAAAATGGTTCCCCTTGTGATATCAAAATGATTCCAATATGCTAATGGTCATAGACTGTTCAAGTGTGAGAGAGTAACACAGTGCAACCCTGTAGCACTGAAGAACATAACAAGATGATGGCGATAGAAACAGGGTGGTCTGCATATTTTTAAATATGTATGCAGACTCTTGACTAAATGAGAGTTAATTAATAGACCATAATGTAATAAGTAATCTTATGTCTTTAATGTTATTCATAGGCACTGTTTGCTGCAAGTGATTTTGGCAAAGATATGTGAAAACTGAAAGAAGTATAAAGTAAGAAACAGTATTATTAAAATTTAGTGTCAGAGAAAAAGGAAGTCCCTAAACCAATTGATACTCACAGCAATCTAAGATTTTATTTATTTATTCATTTGTTTGTTAACTGTGTGGGTGGGCTGTTTCAAAGTAAACCCTTTCCAACAATGACCTGGGTCATACAAGGGTAAGAAAACAAAGTGTCTTAGAAAAATATTTCATTGCTTTCCACAGCACCAACGTGTAGTGTAAGAAAATAAGAAATCAGTATCCAGCAGAATTCATAAAAACAAGCAAATCTGGACTTCAGAAACATCACAATTCATAATATAACATGAATTTGATGTTAAAATACATATTTGCATTTACACAGCTGTAATCACTGAGAAAAAAATACATGCCTTATTAAAGCAAACTGCTGCATATTAAATTACCATTACTTCTGTGGTGCTTTCATTCTACCATTTTTTTTAAAAGGTAATGATTATCAATATGATTTATCCCCAGTAAAGCACAAAACTGAAGCTACGTAATCTGAACTTGCATCCCACACTCACTCTATGAGTGCTTCATCTTTGCCACCCTAAGAAAATGAGGTTACTAATGACACAGCTCATTCCATACTTTTATTTTCCTGCTTTTTATTTCACTTTAGGAATGGCAGGTATCCTACTTCTATATCAGCTATGAGTGTAATGTGTGATGGCCTGTACACTTATTTGTAAGCATGCAATGACACTGGCATTTTTTATTAGCACTGTGCACAAATCTGTTTGTGGGAAATAGCATGATGTTTCTCATCAGACGGTTCAAGCAAGCTTACTAATAATAAAATAGATGCAGGAAGTATCAGTATCTGCTATTTTAAAAACAAACCTCAGTGGTTCATTTAGGACAGAATGTGCCCAGGGCTGCCAATGTGCTATTCTTGATGAGGAGGCTGGTATACAGCATGCTACTCCAGCTTTAAAGGTTGTTTACTGGTGTCACGCTTAATATACAGTTATTTTTAAAATTATGACCTACTGTGTATTTTTATATCATCTTATTTCTCTGTGTTAATTTAGTCCTTGTTTTATATCTGCATCTGTGTAATCAGTCCAAGAAAGCATTACAAGCAGCAATTGTTAAAAAATACACATTGGCAATGGACTGCACTTTAAACCAAAGCCCAAGCTTGCAGGTGTCTCTCAGGCCCACATTCCAACTTTGAGTTGTAGGTAGTTCCACCAGGTACACCTCTACTCCAGGCTCTCATACTGCACATATTTGGAGTCTTCTGACAGGCTTCTTCTTACATTTTTGCTGATTTAAATTATGCCTCACAACAAGAGGTTCTCCGGTTCGATTCTTGGCTGGGGTGCCTTCTGTGCGGAATCTGCATGTCCTCCCTGTGGTTGCGTGGGTTTCCTCCGGGTGCTCCAGTTTCCTCCCACATCCCAAAGACATGCAGTAGGCGAATTGGACACTCTAAATTGGCCCTAGGTGTGAGTGTGCACGTGTGTGTGTGTGCCTTCTGTGGAAGGTTGGGCGCCAGGCTGGCAACTCAACACTGTAAAACTCCACTGCCAATCATGAGCGGACAGATGATCCACTGTGGCGACCCCTAACCGGGAAAAAAACGAAAGGAGAAGAAGAAGAAGAAGACAGATCTGAAATTAACTTCCAATCTTGTTACCTCAGACTTTCTTCATTTGTACAACAGTAATTGGCAATTAGTGCCTTGTTAGCTAGTTAATACATTCAGGCTCCTGGCTATAGTTCTGTGAGAATGTTTCCACATTGAAGCCACAGAAACACACATATATTTCCTTGGTTATTACAGAACCAAATCTATTAACTTCAGTACATCATGATCAAAG
Source organism: Protopterus annectens (assembly GCF_019279795.1). Classification (NCBI taxonomy): domain Eukaryota; kingdom Metazoa; phylum Chordata; order Ceratodontiformes; family Protopteridae; genus Protopterus; species Protopterus annectens. Next base: position 1,023,520,200 of record NC_056733.1, read on the forward strand.
GCAACAGTAAATTTCAAATTTATTTATTTTACATTTGTTAACAGGGAAAGTCTGACTTGGAACGAGCCAATTTTCAGTGGAGGCCCGCGGAGAAACACTCCAAATAAAAGAAGTCTAGCAGCAATACCACTGTTGGTTTGTTTTTTTTTTTTTTTTAAAGAGTATTGGTCCTTCCTTGCAGTCTGAGAAAGAACAACTATTAAATGCAAAAACAAACAAATAAAAAATAAATAAATAAAATAACTTTTTCTTGGAGACACTGGCATCTTTGACAGTAGAAAAATATACATTTTAGCCCTTTGACATTGCTGCATTATAAAAAGCAAAAAAAAAAAAAAACATTTGCATTTTAAGCTGCTGAAATATATAGATACAGATACAGATGAATCTATAACTGTCAATATCTGGGTCCTGTTGGTTTGTTCAACAGGGAATTTGGTTGACATCTGTTTAATTGACTGCATTTGGTTGATTATACAGATAGTTGATAAATGTGCAAAATCGACAATCCCCAGATAGGGGAGTATTACCTTTCCATAATGATTATGCAATTCTGGTCAGTATATAATTAGCGTGGGGTGTAGAGGTGCAGTCCCTACATGGGGGATACAGGGTGGCTTTCCCCCTGCAAAAGACAATGTTTTAAAGTTCGCATGCACCGAGGTTCTTCCTCAGTGCATGCGTACTAGGTAGTCGAAGGTTCGGTTTTCGACATAGAGTGGTTTAGCTTCAAGTTGTCGACATAAGTGTTAAGTCGACCAACTGAAGATGAATTCTATATCTATATATATATCTATCTAATCTATCATCTGTCTTTATATATATATATATATCTGTATATACACACATACACACACACACAAATATACATGTATAAGTATATATATGATTGTCTTATCAAACATGGAACACTGTGAAGAAGTTAAAGAAATACAAACTGAAGTTATGGATTACCAATGAAGTGAAGGATTTAGTGTAGAAAATCCAGGTTTGGTAACATCACATCATGGTGGAACAATTAGTCCCCAAATTATGGAGAAACAGGTGGATTGGGAAGCATCTGATCACTTGCCACATGAAAATACACTGGAGCTTTCAGTAGGAAGCCAGTACAAAAGTTCATTTGGAGTTGCACAGCAAAGAAAGGAGCAGGAAACAGTGGCAACTCTGATGCAGTCGATGTTGTGGAGTGATGTGGCTAGTGAGTTCCCAGATGAAGAGCAAGAGATGAAGCAAGGTGCAGCTGAAGAGAATATGTCACAAGAAGATGTTCTGGAACTTTCTGTAGAATGCCAGTAGGAAACAGAGAACAAACAATGTTCCCTCAGTTTAAAAGAAAATAATCTAAGGGAAGAGTTGCTTGATTTAATAGAGATAGATAGCCATATTAAGGTCAATGAAAGACCCAAAATGTTAGATGTCTGATAAAAAAATAAATAACACAGTAATTAAAACCATTAACAGAAATGTATGTGATACAACAGAATTAAATAGGATATATTACTGAGCAGCTAAATTAATGAGACAATGTCTTACCCCAAAAACACACAGCAATAAGTGAATGGAAGAAATCAAATACCATCATGTAAGCATCAAATAGAGAAACCTATAAAGCAAGTAATACAAGAAGTATCACTGTTAGAAGAGTATAGAAGTGGGAGCAGATCAACAAAAATACTTAGACATGATAAAAGCAACGCACAGTATCAGAACAGGCCAGAATCTATTGTAGTCTATTGCAAATAATAAACTAAAGATATCAGCACAGACAAAAAAGTAGAAGATTTGCAGATAAACATAAAGGAAAAGTACAAATTAAGCAATCATTGTGGTCCAAACAGTTTTATAGAGAATTGGGAAACAAAGCAAAAGGAATAGAAACACCAGAAAATAAGAAATACACATATTTTGGAGAAATTTCTATAAAGACCTCATAAATGGGGAGGGTTGCGTCAGGAAGGGTATCCGGCGTAAAATTTTGCCAAATCATACATGCAGACTATAGTACAGAAATACATACCGGATCGGTCGAGGCCCGGGTTAACAATGACCGCCATCAGTAGTGATGGTCAACAGAGTGCTGGCAGAAATTGGGCTACTGTTGGCCGAAGGAGGAGAAGAGGGGGAAGGCATGCCCGAAGGCAGGTAAAGGCTAGGACTGTGATAGTGAGGGTCGGAACTTTGAATGTTGGCAGTATGACTGGTATAGGGAGAGAGCTAGCTGATATGATGGACCGAAGGAAGGTTGGTATATTGTGTGTGCAAGAGACCAGATGGAAGGGGAGCAAGGCTAGGTGTATCAGAGGCGGTTTCAAATTGTTTTATCATGGTGTGGATGGGAGTAGAAATGGCATAGGCATTATCCTGAAGGAACAGTATGCTAAGAGTGTTTTGGAGGTTAAAAGAGTGTCGGATAGAGTGATGTTTATGAAGCTAGAAATTGATGGTGTAATGATGAATGTTGTTTGTGCATATGCTTCACAAGTTGGGTGTGCGATGGATGAGAAAGAAAAAATTTGGAGTGAGTTGGATGAAGTGGTGATGACTGTACCCAAGGGTGTGAGACTGATGATTGGAGCAGATTTCAATGGGCATGTTGGTGAAGGGAGCAGAGGGGGATGAGGAAGTGATGGGTAGGTATGGTGTTAAGCAAAGGAATGCAGAAGCTCAGATGGTAGTGGATTTTGTGAAAAGGATGGACATGGCTGTGATGAATACATATTTTAACAAGAGGGAGGAGCATAGTGTGACATACAAGAGTGGAGGAAGATGCACACAGGTGGATTATATCTTGTGTAGAAGGGTCAGTCTGAATGAGATTGGAGACTGTAAAGTGGTGGCAGGGGAAAGTGTAGTTAGGCAGCATAGGATGGTGGTTTGTAGGGTGACATTGGTGATCAAGAAGAGGAGAATGAGTGTGAGGGCAGCACCAAGGATCAAATGGTGGAAATTGAAAAAGGGTAATTGTGAGATGATGTTCAGGGAAGAGTTAAGACAGGCACTGGGTGGCAGTGAAGAGTTACCAAATAGCTGGGTAACTACAGCAGAGCCAGTTAGAAAGATGGCTAGAAAGGTGCTTGGTGTGACATCTGGAAAGAGGAAGGAGGACAAGGAGACCTGGCGGTGGAATGAAGAAGTACAGGAGAGTATACAAAGAAAGAGGTTGGTGAAGAAGAAGTGGGATTGTCAGAGAGATGAAGAAAGTAGACAGGAGTATAAGGAGATGAGGTGCATGGCAAAGAGAGAGGTAGCAAATGCTAAGGATAAGTATGAAGAGTTGTATAAAAGGTTGGACACTAAGGAGGGAGAAAAGGACCTGTACCGATTGGCTAGACAGAGGGACCGAGCTAGTAAAGATGTGCAACAGGTAAAGGTGATAAAGGATAATGAGGGAAACATACTCACAAGCGAGGAGAGTGTGTTGAGGAGATGGAAAGAGTACTTTGAGGGGTTGATGAATGAAGAGAATGAGAGGGAGAGAATGTTGGATGATGTGGGGATAGTGAATCATGAAGTGCAGTGGATTAGCAAGGAGGAAGTAAGGATAGCTATGAAGAGGATGTAGAATGGAAAGGCTGTTGGCCCAGATGACATATCTGTGGAAGCATTGAGGTGTTTAGGTGAAATGGCAGTGGAGTTTTTAACTAGATTGTTTAATGAAATCTTGGAAAGAGAGAGGATGCCTGAGGAATGGAGAAAAAGTGTTTTGGTACCGATTTGTAATAATAAGGGTGATGTGCAGAGCTGTAGTAACTACAGAGGGATTAAACTGATCAGTCACAGCATGAAGTTATGGGAAAGAGTAATGGAAGCTAGGTTAAGAAGGGAGGTGATGATTAGTGATCAGCAGTATGGTTTCATGCCAGGAAAGAGCACTACAGATGCAATGTATGCTATGAGAGTGTTGATGGAGAAGTATAGAGAAGGTCAGAAGGAGTTGCATTGTGTCTTTGTGGATTTAGAGAACGCATATGATAGGGTGCCTAGAGAGGAGTTGTGGTATTATATGAGGAAGTCAGGAGTGTCAGAGAAGTATGTAAGAGTGGTACAGGATATGTACGAGGGTAGTGTGACAGTGGTGAGGTTTGCGGTGGGAGTGACGAATGTGTTTAAGGTGGAGGTGGGATTACATCAAGGATCAGCTTTGAGCTCTTTCTTATTTGCAGTGGTGATGGACAGGTTGACAGACGAGATCAGACAGGAGTCCCCGTGGACTATGATGTTTGCAGATGACATTGTGATCTGTAGTGAGAGTAGGGAAAAGGTGGAGGAGACCCTGGAGAGGTGGAGATATGCTCTAGAGAGAAGAGGAATGAAGGTCAGCAGGACTAAGACAGAATATATGTGTGTGAATGAGAGGGGGGATAGAGGAATGGTGAGGATGCAGGGTGTAGAGGTGGCAAAGGTGGATGAGTTTAAGTACTTGGGATCAACAGTTCAGAGCAATGGTGAGTGTGGAAGAGAGGTGAAGAAGAGACTACAGGCAGGATAGAGTGGGTGGAGAAGAGTGTCAGGAGTGATTTGTGACAGACGAGTACTAGTAAGAGTGAAAGGGAAGGTCTACAAGAGGGTAGTAAGACCAGCTATGTTATATGGGTTGGAGACAGTAGCATTGGCAAAAAGGCAGGAGTCAGAGCTGGATGTGGCAGAGTTAAAGATGTTAAGATTTGCACTGGGTGAGACGAGGATGGACAGGATTAGGAATAAGTATATTAGTGGGTCAGCCCAGGTTAGAAGGTTTGGAGACAAAGCCAGAGAGGCAAGATTACGTTGGTTTGGACATGTGCTGAGGAGGGATGCAGAGTATATTGGATAAGGTTTATGGATGTGGTGAGACAGGACATGCAGGCGGTTGGTGTGACAGAGCAAGATGCAGAGGACAGGAAGAAATGGAAACAGTTGATCTGCTGTGGCAACCCCTAATGGGAGCAGCCAAAAGAAGAGGAAGAAGAAGAAGGAACATAAAGATGCTGAATGGACAGATGAAGTAAAAGAAACAGTAAGAAGTTTAAATGTACAGGATATGAAATGAGATGAAGTAACAACTAGAAATATTGAAACAAATTTAAGAAAAGCTTGCGACTAGAAAACCCCAGGCCCAGATGCAGCACCCAGGTTCTGGCTAAAAGCATTGACATTTTCACATGAAGATTTAGCCCTGAGTAGTTGACTACTCATATGTGCATCCCGAACAGATACTAACCAACTCAACCTCTCAACTGTACAGATTTTTGCAGAATGTCCAGATTTTTGTCCCATATTTTGGTCCATTTTTCATGAAATTGTGGTTTTCTGGCAAATTAGTGACACTTCATTAAAGATTGAAGTTAAAAAATAATTACAGACATTTGAGTTTTAGATTTCATACCCTTCAGAAAATACATGTGAATGCAAAACCTGTTATTCTATCAACTTTCTAAGTTTGTAAGAGTAATATTTAAAAGTTGTCCCTATTTTTGGGCCCTTGTCCCACTTTTATGTATTGACTTTGTCCAGATTTCTTGCTCCAAGTGGTTGAGAGGTATGATACTAACCTGGTTAACAAATGCAAAAACAATACTCCTTCTTAAGAGTGGACTTGC